>NW_026600286.1:37500-85234 GCF_029448725.1 Salvelinus fontinalis
ACTGTGACAGATGGTTAGCTGTTAGCTGCTGTTAGCGCTCTGTTTACTGGATGTATGCTAATAATACACTACTGTGACAGATGGTTAGCTCTGGATAGATGGTTAGCTGTTAGCTCTATATAGATGGTTAGCTGTTAGCTACTGTTAGCGCTCTGTTTACTGGATGTATGGTAATAATACACTACTGTGACAGATGGTTAGCTCTGTATAGATGGTTAGCTGTTAGCTCTGTATAGATGGTTAGCTGTTAGCTACTGTTAGCGCTCTGTTTACTGGATGTATGCTAATAATACAGTACTGTGACAGATGGTTAGCTGTTAGCTCTGGATAGATGGTTAGCTGTTAGCTCTAGATAGATAGATGGTTAGCTGTTAGCACTCTGTTTAACTGTTTCACTGATCCAGACTGTTCTACAGGGACCTAGCTGGGTTCAGAACTTGATCTCTTCTTGTGTGTGTTTGGGCTAGCGCTCACTAAGTCCTGAAATGATTGCATATTGTGAAAATAGACAGATTTCAATTATTTAAATCTTCAGCGATGGCTATTTCTAGAGGTGTAGGTATAATTTAGCAACGCTGTATTTTAAAGATTGTGTGTGTGTGTGTGTGTGCGTGTGTGTGTGTGTGTGTGCGTGTGCTTGAACATGGCCCTACTCTGTGTGATTAGCTGTGTTTGTGTTTCGTCTAGCCAGGGGACCAGAAGGAGCTGTGTTTAGTGCAACAGGATTACTAGAGATTAGGATTAACTGCAGATCCCAGGCCAGTCTATGTTATACAGCTAGTTAGTAGACGAGTAAAGAGACCAGTATTAAGCCCGGGGATTTTTATGCCATTGTAATCCTTGGGCGGGCTGCCTGAAACATATTTTTTTCCCACCCAGCCTCTTAAATCCAAACAGTGTAAACAAAACAAAATAAAATACATACAGTGCATTCGGAAAGTATTCTGTCCCCTTGGAAGGTGAACCTTTGCCCCAGTCTGAGGTCCTGAGCACTCTAGAGCAGGTTCTCGTCAAGGATCGATCTATACTTTGCTCCGTTCATCTTTGCCTCGATCCCGACTAGTCTCCCAGTCCCTGCCACTGAAAAACATCCCCACAGCATGCCACCACCATGCTTCACCGTAGGGATTGTGCCAGGTTTCCTCAAGATGTGACGCTTGGCATTCAGGCCAAAGAGTTCAATCTTGATTTCATCAGACCAGAGAATCTTGTTTCTGATGGTCTGAGTGTCTTTAGGTGCCTTTTGGCAAACTCCAAGCGGGCTGTCATGTGCCTTTTACTGAGGAGTGGCTTCCGTCTGGCCATTCAACCAGTTCAGGCCAGTATTAGAGTAGGTTGTATCAGAATCAACTGGAGGACTCCAGGCCAGTATTAACAGAATCAACTGGAGGAGTCCAGGCCAGTATTATCAGAATTAACTGGAGGAGTCCAGGCCAGTATTAACAGAATCAACTGGAGGAGTCCAGGCCAGTATTAGAGTAGGTTGTATCAGAATCAACTGGAGGAGTCCAGGCCAGTATTAACAGAATCAACTGGAGGAGTCCAGGCCAGTATTAGAGTAGGTTGTATCAGAATCAACTGGAGGAGTCCAGGCCAGTATTAACAGAATCAACTGGAGGAGTCCAGGCCAGTATTAGAGTAGGTTGTATCAGAATCAACTGGAGGAGTCCAGGCCAGTATTAACAGAATCAACTGGAGGAGTCCAGGCCAGTATTAGAGTAGGTTGTATCAGAATCAACTGGAGGAGTCCAGGCCAGTATTAACAGAATCAACTGGAGGAGTCCAGGCCAGTATTAGAGTAGGTTGTATCAGAATCAACTGGAGGAGTCCAGGCCAGTATTAACAGAATCAACTGGAGGAGTCCAGGCCAGTATTAGAGTAGGTTGTATCAGAATCAACTGGAGGAGTCCAGGCCAGTATTAACAGAATCAACTGGAGGAGTCCAGGCCAGTATTAGAGTAGGTTGTATCAGAATCAACTGGAGGAGTCCAGGCCAGTATTAACAGAATCAACTGGAGGAGTCCAGGCCAGTATTAGTGTAGGTTGTATCAGAATCAACTGGAGGAGTCCAGGCCAGTATTAGTGTAGGTTGTATCAGAATCAACTGGAGGAGTCCAGGCCAGTATTAACAGAATCAACTGGAGGAGTCCGGGCCAGTATTAGAGTAGGTTGTATCAGAATCAACTGGAGGAGTCCAGGCCAGTATTAGTGTAGGTTGTATCAGAATCAACTGGAGGAGTCCAGGCCAGTATTAACAGAATCAACTGGAGGAGTCCAGGCCAGTATTATCAGAATCAACTGGAGGAGTCCAGGCCAGTATTAGTGTAGGCTGTATCAGAATCAACTGGAGGAGTCCAGGCCAGTATTATCAGAATCAACTGGAGGAGTCCAGGCCAGTATTAACAGAATCAACTGGAGGAGTCCAGGCCAGTATTAACAGAATCAACTGGAGGAGTCCAGGCCAGTATTAACAGAATCAACTGGAGGAGTCCAGGCCAGTATTATCAGAATCAACTGGAGGACTCCAGGCCAGTATTAGTGTAGGTTGTATCAGAATCAACTGGAGGATTCCAGGCCAGTATTAACAGAATCAACTGGAGGAGTCCAGGCCAGTATTATCAGAATCAACTGGAGGACTCCAGGCCAGTATTAGTGTAGGTTGTATCAGAATCAACTGGAGGAGTCCAGGCCAGTATTACCAGAATCAACTGGAGGACTCCAGGCCAGTATTATCAGAATCAACTGGAGGAGTCCAGGCCAGTCTTATCAGAATCAACTGGAGGAGTCCAGGCCAGTATTAGTGTAGGTTGTATCAGAATCAACTGGAGGAGTCCAGGCCAGTATTATCAGAATCAACTGGAGGAGTCCAGGCCAGTATTAGTGTAGGTTGTATCAGAATCAACTGGAGGAGTCCAGGCCAGTATTAACAGAATCAACTGGAGGAGTCCAGGCCAGTATTAGAGTAGGTTGTATCAGCTGGAGGAGTCCAGGCCAGTATTAGTGTAGGTTGTATCAGAATCAACTGGAGGAGTCCAGGCCAGTATTATCAGAATCAACTGGAGGAGTCCAGGCCAGTATTAGTGTAGGTTGTATCAGAATCAACTGGAGGAGTCCAGGCCAGTATTAACAGAATCAACTGGAGGAGTCCAGGCCAGTATTAGAGTAGGTTGTATCAGAATCAACTGGAGGAGTCCAGGCCAGTATTACCAGAATCAACTGGAGGACTCCAGGCCAGTATTATCAGAATCAACTGGAGGAGTCCAGGCCAGTATTACCAGAATCAACTGGAGGACTCCAGGCCAGTATTAACAGAATCAACTGGAGGAGTCCAGGCCAGTATTAACAGAATCAACTGGAGGAGTCCAGGCCAGGCTGTTGCTGTTTAGGTGACACACTCATCACACCACAAGGTCAAGTTTATACTTGTACAGAAAGCATGGTGTTGGTGATTAATCATTATCACTGGCCAGAGACTTCTCAGTATTCATCACACCTGTGTGTGTGTGCGTGTGTGTGTGTGTGTGTGTGTGTGTGTGTGTGTGTGTAATCTACACCTGTTCATTGTTTTGGAAATAACATAGTAAGCACTAGACTTATCTCAGGTAGCCAGGAAACCCCCCCCCCCCCCCCCCCCCCCCCCCCCCACACACACACACACACACACGGGTTGAGTTCACATCAGTGTCTGTTTGAGGAGAAGCCTTTGTTCTTTGCTTTGTGTGTTTGGTAAAATAGGATGTTTGCCTTTATGGGTGTTAGAGCTATTTTAAACATGCTGGTTTATTGATGCTATGCGACTGTACAAGGGGATCAGGGCTGAATGAGTTTACATAGCTGTTAGCTAGTGTTCTGTGTCTCACTCTCTCTCACTCTCTCGGTGTCTGGGTCCTGCAGTCACAGACTTGAAGGAAAGTGAGGGAGGGAGAGAGAGGAGGAGGGACGAGATAGAAAGAGCTGATATGTGAAAAGTCTTTAGGGAGATGCGGTCCGCCCTTCCCCCTCTCTCTGCCCCCGCCCCCCTCTCTCTGCCCCCGCCCCCCTCTCTCTGCCCCCCTCTCTGTCCCCGCCCCCTTCCCCCTCTCTCTGCCCCTTCCCCCTCTCTCTGCCCCTTCCCCCTCTCTCTGCCCCTTCCCCCTCTCTCTGCCCCTTCCCCTTCTCTCTGCCCCTTCCCCCTCTCTCTGCCCCTTCCCCCTCTCTCTGCCCCTTCCCCCTCTCTCTGCCCCCGCCCCCCTCTCTCTCTGCCCCCGCCCCCCTCTCTCTGCCCCCGCCCCCCTCTCTCTGCCCCCGCCCCCCTCTCTCTGCCCCCTTCCCCCTCTCTCTGCCCCCTTCCCCCTCTCTCTGCCCCCTTCCCCCTCTCTCTGCCCCCGCCCCCCCCCCTCTCTGCCCCCTTCCCCCCCTCTCTGCCCCCGCCCCCCTCTCTCTCTGCCCCCGCCCCCTCTCTCTCTGCCCCCGCCCCCTCTCTCTCTGCCCCCGCCCCCCTCTCTCTGCCCCTCTCTCTGCCCCCTTTCCCCTCTCTTTCTGACCCCCGCCCCCTCTCTCTCTGCCCCCGCCCCCTCTCTCTCTGCCCCCGCCCCCCCGCCCCCTCTCTCTGCCCCTCTCTCTGCCCCCTTTCCCCTCTCTTTCTGACCCCTTTCCCCTCTCTTTCTGACCCCTTCCCCCTCTCTCTCTGCCCCTTCCCCCTCTCTTTCTGCCCTCTTCCCCCTCTATCTCTGCCCCCACCCCCCTCTCTCTCTGCCCCCCTCTCTATGCCCCCCTCTCTCTGCCCCCTCTCTATTCAATTCAAGGGGCTTTATTGACATGGGAAACATATGTTAACATTGCCAAAGCAAGTGAAGTAGATAATAAACAGAAGTGAAATAAACAATATAAAATGAACAGTAAACATTACACTCACAGAAGTTCCAAAAGAATAACGACATTACAAATGTCATATTATGTATATATATACAGTGTTGTAACGATGTACAAATGGTTAAAGTACAAAAGGGAAAATAAACACAAATTAACATGGGTTGTATTTACTTTGGTGTTTGTTCTTCTGGTTGCCCTTTTCTTGTGGCAACAGGTCACAAATATTGCTGCTGTGATGGAACACTGTGGTATTTCTCTCTGACCCCTCTCTCTCAATTCAATTTCCCCTTTAAGGGCTTTATTGGCATGGGAAACATATGTTAACATTGCCAAAGCAAGTGAAGTAGATAATAAACAAAGTGGATAATAACAATAAACATCCAATAGAATAAAGACATTTCCTGCCCCTCTCTCTCTCAGCACCTCCCCCCCTCTCTCTCTCAGCACCTCCCTCCCCTCTCTCTCTCAGCACCTCCCTCCCCCTCTCTTTCTCAGCACCTCCCTCCCCCTCTCTTTCTCAGCACCTCCCTCCCCCTCTCTCTCTCAGCACCTCCCTCCCCCTCTCTCTCTCAGCACCTCCCTCCTCCTCTCTCTCTCAGCACCTCCCTCCCCCTCTCTCTCTCAGCACCTCCCTCCCCCTCTCTCTCTCAGCACCTCCCTCCCCCTCTCTCTCTCAGCACCTCCCTCCCCCTCTCTCTCTCAGCACCTCCCTCCCCCTCTCTCTCTCAGCACCTCCCTCCCCCTCTCTCTCTCAGCACCTCCCTCCCCCTCTCTCTCTCAGCACCTCCCTCCCCCTCTCTCTCTCAGCACCTCCCTCCCCCTCTCTTTCTCAGCACCTCCCTCCCCCTCTCTCTCTCAGCACCTCCCTCCCCCTCTCTCTCTCAGCACCTCCCTCCCCCTCTCTCTCTCAGCACCTCCCCCCCCCCTCTCTCTCAGCACCTCCCTCCCCCTCTCTTTCTCAGCACCTCCCTCCCCCTCTCTTTCTCAGCACCTCCCTCCCCCTCTCTCTATCAGCACCTCCCTCCCCCTCTCTCTCTCAGCACCTCCCTCCTCCTCTCTCTCTCAGCACCTCCCTCCCCCTCTCTCTCTCTCTCAGCACCTCCCTCCCCCTCTCTCTCTCAGCACCTCCCTCCCCCTCTCTCTCTCAGCACCTCCCTCCCCCTCTCTTTCTCAGCACCTCCCTGCCCCTCTCTCTCTCAGCACCTCCCTCCCCCTCTCTCTCTCAGCACCTCCCTCCCCCTCTCTTTCTCAGCACCTCCCTCCTCCTCTCTCTCTCAGCACCTCCCTCCCCCTCTCTCTCTCAGCACCTCCCTCCCCCTCTCTCTCTCAGCACCTCCCTCCTCCTCTCTCTCTCAGCACCTCCCTCCCCCTCTCTCTCTCAGCACCTCCCTCCCCCTCTCTCTCTCAGCACCTCCCTCCCCCTCTCTCTCTCAGCACCTCCCTCCTCCTCTCTCTCTCAGCACCTCCCTCCCCCTCTCTCTCTCAGCACCTCCCTCCTCCTCTCTCTCTCAGCACCTCCCTCCTCTCTCTCTCAGCACCTCCCTCCCCCTCTCTCTCTCAGCACCTCCCTCCCCCTCTCTCTCTCAGCACCTCCCTCCCCCTCTCTCTCTCAGCACCTCCCTCCCCCTCTCTCTCTCTCAGCACCCCCCTCCCCCTCTCTCTCTCTCAGCACCCCCCTCACCCTCTCTCTCTCAGCACCTCCCTCCGCCTCTCTCTCTCAGCACCTCCCTCCTCCTCTCTCTCTCAGCACCTCCCTCCCCCTCTCTCTCTCAGCACCTCCCTCCTCCTCTCTCTCTCAGCACCTCCCTCCTCCTCTCTCTCTCAGCACCTCAATCCCCCTCTCTCTCTCAGCACCTCCCTCCCCCTCTCTCTCTCAGCACCTCCCTCCCCCTCTCTTTCTCAGCACCTCCCTCCCCCTCTCTTTCTCAGCACCTCCCTCCCCCTCTCTCTCTCAGCACCTCCCTCCCCCTCTCTTTCTCAACACCTCCCTCCTCTCTCTCTCAGCACCTCCCTCCCCCTCTCTCTCTCAGCACCTCCCTCCCCCTCTCTCTCTCAGCACCTCCCTCCTCCTCTCTCTCTCAGCACCTCCCTCCTCCTCTCTCTCTCAGCACCTCCCTCCCGCTCTCTCTCTCAGCACCTCCCTCCTCCTCTCTCTCTCAGCACCTCCCTCCTCCTCTCTCTCTCAGCACCTCCCTCCTCCTCTCTCTCTCAGCACCTCCCTCCCGCTCTCTCTCAGCACCTCCCTCCCCCTCTCTCTCTCAGCATCTCCCTCCCCCTCTCTCTCTCAGCACCTCCCTCCCCCTCTCTCTCTCAGCATCTCCCTCCCCCTCTCTCTCTCTCAGCTCCTCCCTCCTCCTCTCTCTCTCAGCACCTCCCTCCCCCTCTCTCTCTCAGCACCTCCCTCCTCCTCTCTCTCTCAGCACCTCCCTCCCCCTCTCTCTCTCAGCACCTCCCTCCCCCTCTCTCTCAGCACCTCCCTCCCCCTCTCTCTCTCAGCACCTCCCTCCCCCTCTCTCTCTCAGCACCCCCCCTCTCTCTCAGCACCTCCCTCTCTCTCAGCACCTCCCTCCCCTCTCTCTCAGCACCTCCCTCCCCCTCTCTCTCTCAGCACCCCCCCTCTCTCTCAGCACCCCCCCTCTCTCTCAGCACCTCCCTCCTCTCTTTCTCAGCACCCCCCTCTCTCTCAGCACCTCCCTCCCCCTCTCTCTCTCAGCACCCCCCCTCTCTCTCAGCACCTCCCTCCTCTCTCTCTCAGCACCCCCCCTCTCTCTCAGCACCTCCCTCCTCCTCTCTCTCTCAGCACCTCCCTCCCCCTCTCTCTCTCAGCACCTCCCTCCCCCTCTCTCTCTCTTCTCCCTCTCTGCTATTTGACTTCCTGTTTTTTTCCACTGAACCGTTTCCAAGGACGCACACACACACACACACACACACACACACACACACACACACACACACACACACACACACACACACACACACACACACACACAGAGAGAGAGGTCGGCACAATGAAAGAACATACCGGCGTGTCTTTCGTTCAATCTTCACTTGGTCTGTCTGTGTGTTTATACCTACCAAACCACCGGTGTGTCTGTATCTCTTGCTCTTTGTCTCTCCTCTCTCCTCCTTTCCCTCTGTCCTCCGTGCACACCCTGTCATCCTCCATACAAGCTCCTCTCACTGCTCAACCGATGATGGAAACAGACTATGGTAAAACAAGGGGAACTCTCTTACCTCGGACAGCATTCCGTGTGTGTGTGTGGTCTAGTGTTTTAACTGTGTTCTTTTGAGTTATTAACAAATCTGTAATTGTCCCTACCCCCCTCCCTTTGGTCCCTACTCCCCCCCCCCCCTCCCTTTATCTCAATCCCCCCTCCCTTTGGTCCCTACCCCCCCCCCCTCCCTTTATCTCAATCCCCCCTCCCTATGCCCCCCCCCCCCTCCATTTGATCCCTACCCCCCCCTCCCTTTATCTCAATCCCCCCTCCCTATGGCCCCCCCCCCCTCCATTTGGTCCCTACCCCCCCCATTTGGTCCCTACCCCCTCCATTTGGTCCCTCCTCTCCATTTGGTCCCTCCTCTCCCTTCTTTGTTTCCTACTGCTTGCTTGCTGTGTTGTTACTCATCTGTCTAATCTGTTTGTCTGCCAAAAAGAGAGCGTACCGAACTGTGTCCTCCCCATAAGGTGTGTGTGTGTGTGTGTGTGTGTGTGTGTGTGTGTGTGTGTGTGTGTGTGTGTGTGTGTGTGTGTGTGTGTGTGTGTGTGTGTGTGTGTGTGTGTGTGTGTGTGTGTGTGTGTGTGTGTGTGTGTGTGTGTGTGTGTGTGTGTGTGTGTGTGTGTGTGTCTGTAATGACCTACTGAGCACTCCGCCTGGCTCTTTTTTCCCGCCAGTGCAGAGTCCAGTGGGGGAGGGGCCATGTCTGGGTGCCGCGGTAACAAAGAGAAGGGAATGGAAGCTTCCCAGTCAGATATGCAAATGACCAACAGTGGGAGGAGCTGAGCACCTCCCCTTCTGCAGTGGTTAACTGTTTCAGTGCCAGACATCTCCGTTTATAATCAAGGGCAGTACATACACATCTTCACCTCTATCCTAACGTAGTAATGTGTTCTGCAACATGAAAATATATAAGGCTTTCAATATGATACCTATTCACACCGCTGAGTAATTCATTTACTTTAACCTTTATTTAACTAGGCAAGTCAGTTTAGAACAAATTCTTATTTACAATGACGGCTTACCAAAAGGCCTCCTGCGGGGACGGGGGCCTGGGATTAAAATAAATCAATCAATCAATAAAACAAAATAAATATAGAACAAAACAAACATCACAACAAGAGAGACAACACTACATAAAGATAGACCTAAGACAACAACATAGCATGGCAGCAACACATGACAACACAACATGGTCGCAACACAACATGACAACAACATGGTAGCAACACAACATGACAACAACATGGTAGCAACACAACATGACAACACAACATGGTAGCAACACAACATGACAACAACATGGTAGCAACACAACATGACAACAACATGGTAGCAACACAACATGACAACAACATGGTAGCAACACAACATGACAACACAACATGACAACAACATGGTAGCAACACAACATGACAACACAACATGGTAGCAACAGAACATGACAACAACATGGTAGCAACACAACATGACAACAACATGGTAGCAACACAACATGACAACAACATGGTAGCAACACAACATGACAACAACATGGTAGCAACACAACATGACAACAACATGGTAGCAACACAACATGACAACAACATGGTAGCAACACAACATGACAACAACATGGTAGCAACACAACAACATGGTACAAACATTATTGGAAACGGACAACAGCACAAAGGTCAAGAGTATACCATTATGCATATACAACGGTGAATTTTATATAATTTACCATTTGCATAACATTTATTTTTATTACAGTAGTATCAATGTAAATTATTTGTCATGTCATCAAATTCACTGTGTCATCAATGCATTAATAATTGACGTGGCACATCTCAAGTTCAGTCCTTTTCTAGGTCTTACCATATCCTATTTGTTATGTACACCACACGGCCAAAAGTATGTTGGACACGTGCTCATCACCTCTCAACTAGGTCATCACCTCTCAACTAGGTCAGCTGGTTCAACCTGGAACACTTTTCTGAGTCTCATCACCTCTCAGCTAGGTCCGCTGGTTCAACCTGGAACACTTTTCTGAGTCTCATCACCTCTCAGCTAGGTCCGCTGGTTCAACCTGGAACACTATTCTGAGTCTCATCACCTCTCAGCTAGGTCCGCTGGTTCAACCTGGAACACTTTTCTGAGTCTCATCACCTCTCAGCTAGGTCCGCTGGTTCAACCTGGAACACTTTTCTGAGTCTCATCACCTCTCAGCTAGGTCCGCTGGTTCAACCTGGAACACTATTCTGAGTCTCATCACCTCTCAGCTAGGTCCGCTGGTTCAACCTGGAACACTATTCTGAGTCATCACCTCTCAGCTAGGTCCACTGGTTCAACCTGGAAAGCTATTCTCCTGCTTTGGTCTGGTTCAGTCATTGTAGAAAGTTCTGAAGAGCAAGAGTGTGTGAAGGGTTTTTTGTCCCAGCCCAGCTGTAACACCTGACTTAAATAATCAAATTAACAAATGACTGTGATAGGCTATGATATGTTTACCAGGTGTGAGCTGGGCCGGAACAAAAAGCCTACACACACTCGTGTCGTTCAGGTCTGTATCTGTCCGCTCTTGTCAAGTCAAATTTCTCCACTACAGGTACAATGGTATTGATACATAACACATGCTTCACTCTCAAGTTGAAGTTGAACTTGTTGACTGATGCGGTGGCTACTAACAGAGAAGCTGCAGACTGCAGCCGAGGCAGCACTGGTCCACACCTGCTCTGTCTGTCGCGTGAGTAGTATTGTTTGGTACTGTATATGCCTTTTTAAGATTCCTCTCCATGTGTAGGCTGTTGTACTGGCCTGTGTAGTACAGTCTTTTATAGGTGTAGTAGTAGTTTGTTAGTTTATCATTTGTGTCCATTTTTTTTTAATTCAATCTAAACCACAGATTAACTTCCTCCATTTTGTACTTGACCTTTTTTGTTTGTTTTATAGAAGCAGACCCGAAGACATTCAAGCAGCTCCTTTTGAGAGCGAGCATCCCACATCTCCAGTGGTCCCAGTACTGGTTGATGTGCAGGCCTAAGTGAGTGTTGGGCGGGTGTCCAGGTCAGCATATCCTCATACCGTCCTTCTCTCATACTGTCATATACGGTATTACCGATTTAGTACAACAAGGGGGCCTAAAAACCCCCAGCAACAAATCAAATATGATTTGTCACATGCGCCGAATACAACAGGTGTAGACCTTACCTGCACTTAACCAACAGTACAGTTCAAGAAATAGTTACGAAAAGATTTACTATATAAACTACAGTAAAAAATCTAATTAAAAGTAACACAGTAAAATAACAATAACGAGGCTATATGCAGGGGGTACCAAGTCAATGTGCGGGGGTACAGGTTAGTCAAGGTCATTTGTACATGTAGGTAGGGGTAAAGTGACCATGCATAGATAATAAACAGCAAGTAGCAGCAGTGTACATGTAGGTAGGGGTAAAGTGACTATGCATAGATAATAAACAGCAAGTAGCAGCAGTGTACATGTAGGTAGGGGTGAAGTGACTATGTATAGATAATAAACAGAGAGTAGCAGCAGTGTACATGTAGGTAGGGGTGAAGTGACTATGCATAGATAATAAACAGCAAGTAGCAGCAGTGTACATGTAGGTAGGGGTGAAGTGACTATGCATAGATAATAAACAGCAAGTAGCAGCAGTGTACATGTAGGTAGGGGTAAAGTGACCATGCATAGATAATAAACACCAAGTAGCAGCAGTGTACATGTAGGTAGGGGTAAAGTGACTATGTATAGATAATAAACAGAGAGTAGCAGCAGTGTACATGTAGGTAGGGGTAAAGTGACTATGTATAGATGATAAACAGAGAGTAGCAGCAGTGTACATGTAGGTAGGGGTGAAGTGACTATGCATAGATAATAAACAGCGACTAGCAGCAGTGTAAAAACAAAAGGGGGGGGGGTGTGTCAATGTAATAGTCCAGGTGGCCATTTGATTAATTGTTCATCAGTCTTATGGCTTGGAGGTAGAAGCTGTTAAGGAGCCTTTTGGACCTAGACTTGGTGCTCCTGTACCGCTTGCCGTGCGGTAGCAGAGAGAACAGTCTATGACTAGGGTGGCTGGAGTCTTTGACCATTTGCAGGGCCTTCCTCTGACATCACCTGGTATAGAGGTCCTGGATGGCAGTAAGCTTGGCCCCAGCGATGTATTGGTGCTTTATGATGGTCTTACAAAAAAGCCCATTGGTGGGCGTCTATTACCAGAATGCTAACAAAATTAGCGCCAAGTAATAGCGAATTTCAATGGAGGCTACTAGCTAAATATGCTAACGAGTGCAAACAAAAATAAACAAATTGCAAAGACAGACAATTCAACTCACAAAAACGTGACTGGCTCAGCTTTTCTGGGGAACTACGCTAAGCTTCATAATGTGAAAGGTGAATTGAAGAACACAATCTGCTTTAATTAACTCCGAACGTATTGCACAAGTTGACTGCAGGCATTTACTTAAACTGGCTACAAGGGGAAACACTTCAAAAGAATGAACCTCAATGGTATTGAGGAAAACAATTATAATAATCCTGTGGCTTTTTCCAAATACGCCTGGGTATACGGTATACTGCCCATGCCCACTAGACACACTCCAATGGACAGCTTGGGTAGGATCCTTCCATTCAGCACACACAAAATGCTGTCCTCAATGCTTAAATTGTATTGTCTATGGTTCAATCTGTGAAAACGCTGGTTCATCACTTGTCGACTTGATGCTGTGATTCACAGACTCACGAGGACCACGATTTGAATGCTACAAGTGAGACAGAATGTTTATTTACATTCTTTTTTTATTTTTACTCTTTATTTATCTAGGCAAGTCAGTTAAGAACAAATTCTTATTTACAATGACAGCCAACCAGAAGGCAAAAGGCCTCCTGCGGGGACGGGGGCTGGCATTAAAAATAAAATATAAATATAAATATAGGACAAAACTCACATCACGACAAGGGAGACAACACGACATAAAGAGAGACCTAAGACGACAACATAGCAAGGCAGCAACACATGATAATACAGCATGGTCGCAACAGAACATGACAACAACATGGTAGCAACACAAAACATGGTACAAACATTATTGGGCACAGATAACAGCACAAAGGGCAAGAAGGTAGAGACCCCAAGTTTGACTGGACATGGGCTAGATATGTATTACAATGACCTAAAAGGTGTGCAGAAGAACCACCCCATGTTATGTGTCTTCCATGGCCAACCATCCCTCTAGGCAGGAGAACAACCACCACCCCATGTTATGTGTCTTCCATGGCCAACCATCCCTCTAGGCAGGAGAACAACCACCACCCCATGTTGTGTTTCTTCCATGGCCAACCATCCCTCTAGGAGGAAGAACAACCACCACCCCAGGTTATGTGTCTTCCATGGCCAACCATCCCTCTAGCTAACCCTTATTCCACACTATGCCTTTTATGCCCCATGGTCCCTCAACTTCGGACTCTTTGGAATTCTCCGTTTTATCTCTATAAACACACCCAACCTTCAGCCATTTCCTCTATGCTGATTCCTTCACTTGTTCTCCTGACTGGATAACATCTAGACTCAGTAACTCTTCTTCTCCTGATGTGAGAACATCTAGACTCAGTAACTGTTCTTCTCCTGACTGGAGAACATCTAGACTCAGTAACTGTTCTTCTCCTGACTGGAGAACATCTAGACTCGGTAACTGTTCTTCTCCTGACTGGATAACATCTAGACTCAGTAACTGTTCTTCTCCTGACTGGAGAACATCTAGACTCGGTAACTGTTCTTCTCCTGACTGGATAACATCTAGACTCAGTAACTGTTCTTCTCCTGACTGGATAACATCTAGACTCAGTAACTCTTCTTCTCCTGATGTGAGAACATCTAGACTCAGTAACTGTTCTTCTCCTGACTGGAGAACATCTAGACTCAGTAACTGTTCTTCTCCTGACTGGAGAACATCTAGACTCGGTAACTGTTCTTCTCCTGACTGGATAACATCTAGACTCAGTAACTGTTCTTCTCCTGACTGGAGAACATCTAGACTCAGTAACTGTTCTTCTCCTGACTGGAGAACATCTAGACTCGGTAACTGTTCTTCTCCTGACTGGATAACATCTAGACTCAGTAACTGTTCTTCTCCTGACTGGAGAACATCTAGACTCGGTAACTGTTCTTCTCCTGACTGGATAACATCTAGACTCAGTAACTGTTCTTCTCCTGACTGGATAACATCTAGACTCAGTAACTCTTCTTCTCCTGATGTGAGAACATCTAGACTCAGTAACTGTTCTTCTCCTGACTGGAGAACATCTAGACTCAGTAACTGTTCTTCTCCTGACTGGAGAACATCTAGACTCGGTAACTGTTCTTCTCCTGACTGGATAACATCTAGACTCAGTAACTGTTCTTCTCCTGACTGGAGAACATCTAGACTCGGTAACTGTTCTTCTCCTGACTGGATAACATCTAGACTCAGTAACTGTTCTTCTCCTGACTGGAGAACATCTAGACTCAGTAACTGTTCTTCTCCTGACTGGATAACATCTAGACTCAGTAACTGTTCTCCTGACTGGAGAACATCTAGACTCAGTAACTGTTCTTCTCCTGACTGGATAACATCTAGACTCAGTAACTGTTCTCCTGACTGGAGAAGATCTAGACTCAGTAACTGTTCTTCTCCTGACTGGATAACATCTAGACTCAGTAACTGTTCTCCTGACTGGAGAACATCTAGACTCAGTAACTGTTCTTCTCCTGACTGGATAACATCTAGACTCAGTAACTGTTCTTCTCCTGACTGGAGAACATCTAGACTCAGTAACTGTTCTTCTCCTGACTGGAGAACATCTAGACTCAGTAACTGTTCTTCTCCTGACTGGAGAACATCTAGACTCAGTAACTGTTCTTCTCCTGACTGGAGAACATCTAGACTCAGTAACTGTTCTTCTCCTGACTGGAGAACATCTAGACTCAGTAACTGTTCTTCTCCTAACTGGAGAACATCTAGACTCAGTAACTGTTCTTCTCCTAACTGGAGAACATCTAGACTCAGTAACTGTTCTTCTCCTGACTGGATATCATCTAGACTCAGTAACTGTTCTTCTCCTGATGTGATAACATCTAGACTCAGTAACTGTTCTTCTCCTGACTGGATAACATCTAGACTCAGTATCTGTTCTTCTCCTGACTGGAGAACATCTAGACTCAGTAACTGTTCTTCTCCTGACTGGATAACATCTAGACTCAGTATCTGTTCTTCTCCTGACTGGATAACATCTAGACTCAGTAACTGTTCTTCTCCTGATGTGAGAGCATCTAGACTCAGTAGCTGTTCTTCTCCTGACTGGATAACATCTAGACTCAGTAACTGTTCTTCTCCTGATGTGATAACATCTAGACTCAGTAACTGTTCTTCTCCTGATGTGAGAGCATCTAGACTCAGTAACTGTTCTTCTCCTGATGTGAGAACATCTAGACTCAGTAACTGTTCTTCTCCTGACTGGATAACATCTAGACTCAGTAACTGTTCTTCTCCTGATGTGAGAACATCTAGACTCTGTAACTGTTCTTCTCCTGACTGGATAACATCTAGACTCTGTAACTGATCTTTTCCTGATGTGAGAACATCTAGACTCAGTAACTGTTCTTCTCCTGACTGGATAACATCTAGACTCAGTAACTGTTTTTCTCCTGACTGGAGAACATCTAGACTCAGTAATACGTTTTAAAGTGTTGTGGTGTACTGTTTTTGCCACCTGTGTAACGCTGTCCTCCTGCATATTCTGAGGTTCAGACTCAATGCAAATGTTCTACTGACAGCAGCTACGTGGACCTGTTAACTTGACTAGAAGGGTGTTGCTATAGCTGTGTTTAGGCATGACTAAACTCAGCCAAAAAAAGAAACGTCCCATTTTCAGGACCCTGTCTTTCAAAGATCATTTGTAAAAATCCAAATAACTTCACAGATCTTCATTGTAAAGGGTTTGAACACTGTTTCCCATGCTTGTTCAATGAACCATAAACAATTAATGAACATGCACCTGTGGAACGGTTGTTAAGACACTAACAGCTTACAGATGGTAGGTAATTAAGGTCACTGTTATGAAAACTTATAACACTAAAGAGGCCTTTTTAATGACTCTGAAAAACAGCAAAAGAAAGATGCCCAGGGTCCCTGCTCATCTGCGTGAACGTGCTTTAGGCATGCTGCAAGGAGGCATGAGGACTGCAGATGTGGCCAGGGCAGTAAATTGCAATGTCCGTACTGTGAGAGGCTTAAGACAGCGCAACAGGGAGACAGGATGGACAGCTGATCGTCCTCACAGTGGCAGACCTCGTGTAACACCTGCACAGGATTGGTACATCCGAACATCACACCTGCGGGACAGGCACAGGATGGCAACAACAACTGCCCGAGTTACACCAGGAACGCACAATCCCTCCATCAGTGCTCAGACTGTACGCAATAGGCTGAGAGAGGCTGGACTGAGGGCTTATAGGCCTGTTGTAAGGCAGGTCCTCACCAGACATCACCGGCAACAACGTTGCCTATGGGCACAAACCCACCGTCGCAGGACCAGACAGGATTGGCAAAAAGTGCTCTTCACTGACGAGTCGTGGTTTTGTCTCACAAGGGGTGATGGTCGGGTTCACGTTTATCGTCGAAGGAATGAGCGTTAGACCTAGGCCTGTACTCTGGAGCAGGATCGATTTGGAGATGGAGGGTCCGTCATGGTCTGGGGCGGTGTGTCACAGCATCATCGGACTGAGCTTGTTGTCATTGCAGGCAATCTCAACGCTGTGCGTTACAGGGAAGACATCCTCCTCCCTCATGTGGTACCCTTCCTGCAGGCTCATCCTGACATGACCCTCCAGCATGACAATGCCACCAGCCATACTGCTCGTTCTGTGCGTGATTTCCTGCAAGACAGGAATGTCAGTGTTCTGCCATGGCCAGCGAAGAGCCCGGATCTCAATCCCATTGAGCCTGTCTGGGACCTGTTGGATCGGAGGGTGAGGGCTAGGGCCATTCCCCCCAGAAATGTCCGGGAACTTGCAGGTGCCTTGGTGGAAGAGTGGGGTAACATCTCATCGCAAATCTGGTGCAGTCCATGAGGAGGAGGATGCACTGCAGTACTCGATGCAACTGGTGGCCACACCAGATACTGACTGTTACTTTTGATTTTGACCCCCCCCCTTTTTTTCAGGGACACATTATTCAATTTCTGTTAGTCACATGTCTGTGTAACTTGTTCAGTTTATGTCTCAGTTGTTGAATCTTGTTATGTTCATACAGACTAGTCTTCCCTGGCTACTTGACCTCAGCTCTGTCACAGACTGGTCTCCCCTGGCTGCTTGACCTCAGCTCTGTCACAGACTGGTCTCCCCTGGCTGCTTGACCTCAGCTCTGTCACAGACTGGTCTCCCCTGGCTGCTTGACCTCAGCTCTGTCACAGACTGGTCTTCCCTGGCTGCTTGACCTCAGCTCTGTCACAGACTGGTCTCCCCTGGCTGCTTGACCTCAGCTCTGTCACAGACTAGTCTTCCCTGGCTGCTTGACCTCAGCTCTGTCACAGACTGGTCTCCCCTGGCTGCTTGACCTCAGCTCTGTCACAGACTGGTCTCCCCTGGCTGCTTGACCCTGCTGAGACCCCTGTCACCATCTGATCCTCCTAAAATGAAGCATGACAAATAATGGCCTTGGTGTACATTAATACAGTATATTATCCAAGAATAGAATTAAATGGTTCAATAATTGAAATTATATAATTTATTCCCAGATCCCATACTTCAAATCAAAGTTGAAATCAAATCAAGTCACCTTTAAACTTAAGCTGTTGCCCTGTAGCTAATGTAGGTTTACCCATCAATTCAAGACAGAACTTTGTATCGTTCACTGATATTGTTAATATAGGCCTACTGCAAAATTCCCCTGAGCTCCGTAGACTGGTCTTCCCTGGCTGTCTGACCCTGCTGGGACTCCTGTCACCATCTGATATTGATAAGACACGATGAGCATAGTGTTGTGTACTGACTGCACTAGAGGGCTGCGTTCCCGAGGGATGCCTGCCGGAGATGCCCAACAGAGATCATTGTGGCACAGTTGGCATTTTTCATTCTGCGGTCAGACAGACGACTTAAGGGATAAAAATATTTATTTGTTGTCCCACGGGTTATTTGGAAACTGTCCTTGCTCTGTATTAGCCTACGTATTGTATTAAAAATACATATTTTTCACATTATTCTCACACACAGTTTGCTGTTTCAACGTCAGTAGCCCTTACCTCTCCTAGTTGCGCGTGAGAGTTCAAGTGTGCCTCGTATGTGTGGTCTCATTTGAAATAGAGAAGACTGTCTCCACATGGGTGGAGAATCGCATAGCAGTTAACTTGAATAGGAAATTAACTTAAGTATGATTATACTGGTTTACTACAGTGTCTGTAAATACATATTGATAATGTAAATACATATTGATAATGTAAATACCCATTGATAATGTAAATACATATTGATAATGGAAATACATATTGATAATGGAAATATATATTGATAATGGAAATACATATTGATAATGGAAATACATATTGATAATGGAAATACATATTGATAATGGAAATACATATTGATAATGGAAATACATATTGATAATGGAAATACATATTGATAATGGAAATACATATTGATAATGGAAATACATATTGATAATGGAAATACATATTGATAATGGAAATACATATTGATAATGGAAATACATATTGATAATGGAAATACATATTGATAATGGAAATACATATTGATAATGGAAAGAAGTGGAGGACGCTCATCCATCGTGAGTCGATGTGCAAATCAAAACACGTAATCACATAGGTGAGATCCCCTACCTCCTCCACCATCACATAGGTGAGATCCCCTACCTCCTCCACCATCACATAGGTGAGATCCCCTACCTCCTCCACCATCACATAGGTGAGATCCCCTACCTCCTCCACCATCACATAGGTGAGATCCCCTACCTCCTCCACCATCACATAGGTGAGATCCCCCTACCTCCTCCACCATCACATAGGTGAGATCCCCTACCTCCTCCACCATCACATAGGTGAGATCCCCTACCTCCTCCACCATCACATAGGTGAGATCCCCTACCTCCTCCACCATCACATAGGTGAGATCCCCTACCTCCTCCACCATCACATAGGTGAGATCCCCTACCTCCTCCACCATCACATAGGTGAGATCCCCTACCACCTCCACCATCACATAGGTGAGATCCCCTACCTCCTCCACCATCACATAGGTGAGATCCCCTACCTCCTCCACCATCACATAGGTGAGATCCCCTACCTCCTCCACCATCACATAGGTGAGATCCCCTACCTCCTCCACCATCACATAGGTGAGATCCCCCTACCTCCTCCACCATCACATAGGTGAGATCCCCTACCTCCTCCACCATCACATAGGTGAGATCCCCTACCTCCTCCACCATCACATAGGTGAGATCCCCTACCTCCTCCACCATCACATAGGTGAGATCCCCTACCTCCTCCACCATCACATAGGTGAGATCCCCTACCTCCTCCACCATCACATAGGTGAGATCCCCTACCACCTCCACCATCACATAGGTGAGATCCCCTACCTCCTCCACCATCACATAGGTGAGATCCCCTACCTCCTCCACCATCACATAGGTGAGATCCCCTACCTCCTCCACCATCACATAGGTGAGATCCCCTACCTCCTCCACCATCACATAGGTGAGATCCCCTACCTCCTCCACCATCACATAGGTGAGATCCCCTACCTCCTCCACCATCACATAGGTGAGATCCCCTACCTCCTCCACCATCACATAGGTGAGATCCCCTACCTCCTCCACCATCACATAGGTGAGATCCCCTACCTCCTCCACCATCACATAGGTGAGATCCCCTACCTCCTCCACCATCACATAGGTGAGATCCCCTACCTCCTCCACCATCACATAGGTGAGATCCCCTACCTCCTCCACCATCACATAGGTGAGATCCCCTACCTCCTCCACCATCACATAGGTGAGATCCCCTACCTCCTCCACCATCACATAGGTGAGATCCCCTACCTCCTCCACCATCACATAGGTGAGATCCCCTACCTCCTCCACCATCACATAGGTGAGATCCCCTACCTCCTCCACCATCACATAGGTGAGATCCCCTACCTCCTCCACCATCACATAGGTGAGATCCCCTACCTCCTCCACCATCACATAGGTGAGATCCCCTACCTCCTCCACCATCACATAGGTGAGATCCCCTACCTCCTCACCATCACATAGGTGAGATCCCCTACCTCCTCCACCATCACATAGGTGAGATCCCCTACCTCCTCCACCATCACATAGGTGAGATCCCCTACCTCCTCCACCATCACATAGGTGAGATCCCCTACCTCCTCCACCATCACATAGGTGAGATCCCCTACCTCCTCCACCATCACATAGGTGAGATCCCCTACCTCCTCCACCATCACATAGGTGAGATCCCCTACCTCCTCCACCATCACATAGGTGAGATCCCCTACCTCCTCCACCATCACATAGGTGAGATCCCCTACCTCCTCCACCATCACATAGGTGAGATCCCCTACCTCCTCCACCAT
This sequence comes from Salvelinus fontinalis, assembly GCF_029448725.1. Classification (NCBI taxonomy): domain Eukaryota; kingdom Metazoa; phylum Chordata; class Actinopteri; order Salmoniformes; family Salmonidae; genus Salvelinus; species Salvelinus fontinalis. The sequence goes on from NW_026600286.1 coordinate 58,199, forward strand.
CACATAGGTGAGATCCCCTACCTCCTCCACCATCACATAGGTGAGATCCCCTACCTCCTCCACCATCACATAGGTGAGATCCCCTACCTCCTCCACCATCACATAGGTGAGATCCCCTACCTCCTCCACCATCACATAGGTGAGATCCCCTACCACCTCCACCATCACATAGGTGAGATCCCCTACCACCTCCACCATCACATAGGTGAGATCCCCTACCACCTCCACCATCACATAGGTGAGATCCCCTACCTCCTCCACCATCACATAGGTGAGATCCCCTACCTCCTCCACCATCCTCCCTCCACCCTCCTGAGATCCCCCCCTACCACCTCCACCATCCTCCCTCCACCCTCCTGAGATCCCCCCACCACCTCCACCATCCTCCCTTCATCCTCCTGAGATCCCCCCTACCACCTCCACCATCCTCCCTCCACCCTCCTGAGATCCCCCCCTACCACCTCCACCATCCTCCCTCCACCCTCCTGAGATCCCCCCTACCACCTCCACCATCACATAGGTGAGCGAGCGTGTTGCGCCTTTTCATTTTCAATAAATATTGATTACCCATTTGTCTCTGCTTGCATTTCGTCTTCCTAATAGGTATGCTATATCCCTATAGGCCTATGCAAGACATAGCAAGTGTCATCATTCTTGCTGCTTCAAGTTCAGGGGGCGACGTAGGAAACTAATGTCCTGTTGCTTTTCATTTTGTGACGTTATTAATAACTGAATGGACCAAATACTAACTCGGAAAGGAAACATCCTTTTATCTGTCAAGTTTTCATCCAATGTGTCAGGCATATGATATGATAAACGATAGCTACATTTGAAGTCGGAAGTTTACATACACTTAGGTTGGAGTCATTAAAACTAGTTTTTCAACCAATCCACAAATGTCTTGATAACAAACTATAGTTTTGGCAAGTCGGTTAGGACATCTACTTTGTTCATGACACAAGTAATTTTTTCAAAAGTTGTTTACAGACAGATTATTTCACTTATAATTCACTCTATCACAATTCCAGTGGGTCAAAAGTTTACATACACTAAGTTGACTGTGCATTTAAACAGCTTGGAAAATTCCAGAAATTTATGTCATGGCTTTAGAAGTTTCTGATTGGCTAATTGACATCATTTGAGTCAATTGGAGGTGTACCTGTGGACGTATTTCAAGGCCTACCTTCAAAGACAATGCCTCTTTGCTTGACATCATGGGAAAATCAAAAGAAATCAGCCAAGACCTCAGAAATACATTGTAGACCTCCACAAGTCTGGTTCATCCTTGGGAGCAATTTCCAAACACCTGAAGGTACCACGTTCATCTTTACAAACAATAGTATGCAAGTATAAACACCATGGGACCACGTAGCCGTCATACCGCTCAGGAAGGAGACGCGTTCTGTCTCCTAGAGATTAACGTACTTTGGTGTGAAAAGTGCAAATCAATCCCAGAACAATAGCAAAGGACCTTGTGAAGATGCTGGAGGAAAAAGGTACAAAAGTATCTATATCCACATTAAAATGAGTCCTATATCGACATAACCTGAAAGGCCGCTCAGCAAGGAAGAAGCCACTGCTCCAAAACCGCCATAAAAAAGCCAGACTACGGTTTGCAACTGCACATGCGGACAAATACTTTTTGGAGAAATATCCTCTGGTCTGATGAAACAATAATAGAACTGTTTGGCCATAATGACCATCGTTATATTTGGAGGAAAAAGGGGTACACTTGCAAGCCGAAGAACACCATCCCAACTGTGAACCACGGGGGTGGCAGCATCATGTTGTGGGGTTGCTTTGCTGCAGGAGGGACTGGTGCACTTCACAAAATAGATGACACCATGAGGAATGAGAATTGTGTATATTTTGAAGCAACATCTCAAGTCATCAGTCAGGAAGTTAAAGCTTGCTTGCAAATGGGTTGTCCAAATGTACAATGACCCCAAGCATACTTCCAAAGTTGTGGCAAAATGGCTTAAGGACAACAAAGTCAAGGTATTGGAGTGGCCATCACAAAGCCATGACCTCAATCCTATAGAAAATGTGTGCGCAGAACTGAAAATGGGTGTGCAAGCAAGGAGGCCTACAAACCTGACTCGGTTACACCAGCTCTGTCAGGAGAAATGGGAGAAAAATTCACCCAACTTAGTGTGGGAAGCTTGTGGAAGGCTACCTGAAACGTTTGACCCAAATTAAACAATTTAAAGGCAACGCTACCAAATAATTGAGTTTATGTAAACTTCTGACTCACTTGGGAATGTGATGATTGAAATAAAAGCTGTAATAAATTCTCTACTATTATTCTGACATTTCACGTCGTTAAAATAAAGTGGTGATCAATTAGGAATTGTTAAAAAACGGAGTTTAAATGTATTTGGCTAAGGTGTATGTAAACTTCCAACTTCAACTGTATTTTAAGATAGGAATGTGATTTTGTGTAGGGATGTTAGGGATGAATTTAAAAAAACTGGCATAATGTACAGATACTGTATATGCAAAATGTGAACCATAGTTAGATAACATCTAGTCATATCCGTTTCACATCAAGTAGCCACGCACCGAGTGAGGACAGAGAGTTTGTCAGCATGACGGGATGCCCTTTTTGACCAAGATAAAGGCTTGGAAGAGGCATCAACCTGTAGACCAGGAAACGTGAGGCGGATAGCTTCATGTTGAAATGTTGAACCTCAACACGAGGTGAAGAAATAAACTCACCTTCCTTTAGACCAGAGAGATGGAGAGCTGCAGCTCATGTCCATCGTAGTTCGAATCCTGAATTACCAACACAAGGAGGAAAAGACGAGAAGCTCCTCCGACAATCACTGGTACAGCTGATTAGCCGTCTTAAGTCAGATATCGAGAAAACAAATCTAAGTGAGAATATCCTACTACGCTTATCACCAATGGCAACCGTTGACATGGCTAATTATCTTCCAGAGTGAACAACAGTAGAACGGGAAAGGGGAGACCCCCTTTCGGACAATCAGAGCCATACAGCTGGAAGGCCAGCAATTTTCCCGAGAAGGGTTGGTTCCGATCGAGATAAAGGACGAACGAAGGCATTTCACACGTAAATACATTCAGGATCTCTTATTCCAACGTGGCCGCGGTTCGTGTGCAACGAATGGGACAATAGTTATAGAATGTGTCCCTCTGTCTCTTTCTTTTTCCAACTCTCTGTGTAATAAGCCGTCATATTTTTTCAGTCCGCTAGGGACCTTTTATTCCTCCATGTAAAGGGTGTATGTTTATTCTGTGTTATTATTTAGTTAGCTAGTAAATAAAAAATTTAACCAATTTGTGTAGTACTGAATAATGAGCTAGGCTCGTGTTTTTTTGCAGATCCAAGAAGGTTATCACTGGTCAGAATGATGATATGATACGAGGTAATGATTAATCAGGTGACTGTTTATCGATGTAATAGATATTACCTTATAGAGTATAATTCAGGAGATGGTAATTCTTTAAACAACCTCTTCCGTGGTGCCCCAAATCCTAATGAGTTAATTGTTACATGATTCATTTAATTGGGTAACAATTAAACATAGTTAGTGGATTAAATAAATAACAATCATCAGATTAATGAAAGTAAAGTCACGACAATAAGCTACTAACACAGTAGTTTAGTTTTTTTTCTGTTAACTTCACTAGGGTAGGGGGCAGCATTGGGAATTTTGGATGAAAAGCGTGCCCAAATTAAACGGCCTGCTACTCGGCCATAAAAGCTAGAATATGCATATAATTAATAGATTTGGATAGAAAACACTCTGAAGTTTCTAAAACTGTTTAAACGATGTCTGTGAGTATAACAGAACTCATATGGCAGGCAAAAACCTGAGAAATATTCCAACCAGGAAGTGGGAAATCTGAGTTTTGTAGTTTTTCAACTCATGGCCTATCGAATACACAGTGTCTATGGGGTCAACAACAGTCTTTAGACCCTTGTTTGAGGCTTCTACTGTCATCTGCTAAATTGTAATTATTCGATTTATTGCCTACCTCATGCCTTTTGCACACATTGTATATAGATTCTCTTTTTTCTACCATGTTATTGACTTGTTTATTGTTTACTCCATGTGTAACTCTGTGTTGTTGTCTGTTCACACTGCTATGCTTTATCTTGGCCAGGTCGCAGTTGCAAATGAGAACTTGTTCTCAACTAGCCTACCTGGTTAAATAAAGGTGAAATAAATAAAAATAAATAAAAAAGTGGGGGCGAATGAGAAGGGATTGAGTCAGAGGTCTGCCAGAGAGGCACGAGCTGGCCATGCGTGTTCATGTGATAGTTAGCTTGCGTTCCATTGCAATTCTACAGACAAAGGAATTCTCCGGTTGGAACATTATTGAAGATTTATGTTAAAAACATCCTAAAGATTGATTCTATATATCGTTTGACATGTTTCTTTGGACTCTAACCAAACTTTTTGACTTTTCGTCTGCACCTAGTGATCGCCCCTCATGAATTTTGATTAGAACAAAAAGGAGGTATTTGGACATAAATGATGGACATTATTGAACAAAACAAACATTTATTGTGGAACTGGGATTCCTGGGAGTGCATTCTGATGAAGATCATCAAAGGTAAGTGAATATTTATAATGTTATTTCTGACTTCTGCTGACTGCACAATATGGCAGTTTGGGTTGTGTTGGTCTCTGAGCGCTGTACTCAGATTATTGCATGGTGTGCTTTTTCCGTAAAGTTGTTTAGAAATCTGACACAGCGGTTGCATTAAGGACAAGTTTATCTAAAGTTCCATGTTTAATACTTGTATCTTTTATCAACGTTTATGATGACTATTTCTGTAAATTGATGTGGCTCTCTGCAAAATCACCGGATGTTTTGGAACTACTGAACATACCACGCCAATGTAAATTCAGATTTTAGGATATAAATATGTGCTTTACCGAACAAAACATACATGTTTTGTATAACATGAAGTCCTATGAGTGATGATGTTCATCAGATGACAAAGGTTAGTGATTCATTTTATCTCTATTTCTGCTTTTTGTGACTCCTCTCTTTGGCTGTGTTTTTCTGTGCTCTGACCTAACGTAATCGTCTGGTGTGCTATCGTCGTAAAGCCTTTTTGAAATCGGACACTGGCTGGATTTACATTAAGTGTATCTATAAAATGGTGTAAAATACTTGTATTTTTGAGGAATTTTAATCATGGGATTTCTGTTGTTTTGAATTTGACGCCCTGCAGTTTCACTGGCTGTTGACGAGGTGGGACGCTACACCCTAGTGAGGTTAAGTTAAACAGCAGTTACCTTTCAAGCTACATCAGTTTTAACTAAAGAGTAGCCCGTTTCTGCTTTGCTTGCTTTTACAACTCAGTGAAAAAGCGCAACACATACACACTGAACTATGCTCAACTCTCCCGTGCTGGTCCAGCCTGCCTTCCAGAAGCTTTGCCTTCACACAGTTTATCAGCCCGCATGTGGTCCTAAATCCATCCGGCTGAACACTCCAAACAGCACACCATTGCAGTTTTTTGTATCACGTTGATAAAAATGGGGAAATGCAATTTCAGAATGTGGGGCGACATCGGACGTAGGCTATAGGCCTACTGTTGTTTCCTCAATTAAGATGAGCATTTATATTACTAAAAGACAGATGAGAGGCTTTTCAATGTCTTCTCTTTACAACAATAGCCATTTTCTTTCCAAACTATGTTTCTCGCTATTGAATTTTCAAATGTTGCAATATGCCTGGCTGGGCCTTTACTTTTCACTGACATTCGCTGTGTGTGTGTTTTAATAATATGCATAACAATATACTGTACACGAGACGATTTTATTCCACTAAATTATGCAAATAAACCCATAGACAAATAAGCATGACCGGTGGTATGTATTTCCATCAATGAATAGGCTAAAAAAGCTATTTCACAATGGGATTTTTCTTCTTCTCCCAGACAATTGGCAATTGTCAATTATATTTATCGTCCTTCCGTTAGCCGACTATTACCGGTTAACGGAAACCCTGCTATATTCACTACGTGACCAAAAGTATGTGGACACCTGCTCATCAACATCTCATTCCAAAATCATGATCAATAATGTAGAGTTGGTCCCCCATTTGCTGCTATAACAGCCTCCGTTCTTCTGGGAAGTCTGTCCACTAGATGTTAGAACATTACTGCGGGGGACTTGCTTCCATTCAGCCATACAAGCATTTTTTGAGGCCGGGCACTGATGTTGAGCGATAAAGGCCTGGCTCGCAGTCGGTGTTTCAATTCATCCCAAAGGTGTTCGATGGGGTTGAGGTCCCGGCTCTGTGCAGGCCAGTCAAGTTCTTCCACACCGATCTCGACAAACCATTTCTGTATGGACCTCCCTTTGTGCATGGAAGCATTGTCATGCTGAAACAGGAAAGGGCCTTGCCCAAACTGTTGCCACAAAGTTGGAAGCACAGAATGTCTACAATGTCCATTGGATGCTGTAGCAGCACAATCGCACACACGAATTTGTGCAAATATGTACAAAAACTATTTCAGCATATTACGTGCGTTTTTTGATGTGGCTTAATTCGAGTCTACATTACACCTTCTATTTTCATAAGGCATTTTATACAAGGCTATTTTGAAATTCATGAAGGTTGCTAGATTGGAGAAAAAAAAATTGTCTCCTGGTTCTAAAAAAAAATGGTTATATCGATGAAGGTATTTGATTGGGGGATGGGGTATCCATTTTGATGACGGGATATTATGATACACTTAGACACATACACACACTTCCTGTGTTTCTACTCGTGTTCTAGCCAACTCTTTACTTTTTGTATGAATTCTTTTTAATATACTGTTTCATTATCGTTAACTGGTGAAACGTTTGTCGTTTGCATGTTTCAGTAATGGTTAAACATGGTTAAATAGTTGTAAATAACTGCTTGATTTAGCTTTTTGGTATATTAGGCTTTTCTACACTTTCTGTATTTCCACTGAATAAAGCAATAATTAATCAACAGACTACTGTAAATAAATGGACACTACCTGTTTATAAAACGGAAATTGCTCTCCGGAAATTATGGGTGAGAAAAGGTCAGTCTCAAGCCAATTGGCTATGGGTTTCACAGCCCTAAAATAATGATACAAGTAAAAAAAATAAAACCTATAGGGGTTTAATAGTGACATAGGAGAGGATATAGGCAAGAGTTGTAGCGTTAAGATTTCCCTTCACTGGAACTAAAGGGTCCGAATCATGAAAAAACAACCCCCGACCATTATTCATCCTCCACCAAACTTTACAGTTGACACTATACATTAAGGCAGGTAGCGTTCTCCTGGCATCCACCGAACTCAGATTCGTCCTGTCGGACTGCCAGATGGTAAATTCATCACTCCAAAGAATACTTTTCCACTGCTCCAGAGTCCAATGGCGGCGAGCTTTACACCAGTCCAGCCGACGCTTGGCATTGCGCGTGGTGATCTTATGCTTGTGTGCGGCTGCTCGGCGCCATGGAAACCCATTTCATAAACAGTTTTTGTGCTCAAGTTGCTTCCAGATGCAGTTTGGAATTCTGTAGTGAGAGTTGCAACTGAGTACAGATGCGCTCCAGCACTCGGCGGTCCCGTTCTGTGATCTTGTGTGGCCTACCACTTTGCGGCTGAAGTGGTAGGCCAACATTTTTGAAGTAAAATGTGTTTTCTTATTTAATGCTTTTGGTCTTGGAACAGTAATAAATGAAAGTGTAGCCGTCAGCTAGAGATGACGTGCTGGAGCTGGCAGGGCTTCGTAGTCTTGCCTGAGGTCTCAGCTAATTGAGCTGAGAGTAAATAGAGAAGAATGTATTGATTAAAGTCACCTTGTCAGAGAGAGATTTACACGGTTATCAAAACGGCAGGGAAAGCCTACATGAAACACAGACCTTGTTTGAGGTGTACTAACACTACTTGTATTTATGAGAAGTATTGACATGTTGAATGACATGTCGGACACCCATGCATACCCCACAAGACATGCCACCAGAGGTCTCTTCACAATCCCCAAGTCCAGAACAGACTATGGGAGGCACACAGTACTACATAGAGCCATGACTACATGGACCTCTATTCCACATCAGGTAACTGATGCAGCAGTAGAATCAGATTTAAAAAACAGATAAAAATACACCTTATGGAACAGCGGGGACTGTGAAGAGACACAAACATAGGTACACACACACACACACACACACACACACACACACACACACACACACACACACACACACACACACACACACACACACACACACACACACACACACACACACACACACACACACACACACACACACACACTATAACATATACACTATACATACACATGGATTTATTAGGTTGGTAGCATGTTGATGTTGTAGGTTCCTAACGTCTGTTGAACTTTAGTAGTGATGTTGGTAACTAAGGTTGTGTTTTACACAGGCAACCCAAATCTGATCTTGTTCCACTCATAATTAGTATTTTGACCAATCAGATCAGATTTTTTTTTTGCCAATCATTTGGCAATAATAATAATTGACTAGGTTATTGTTATAGTGGGGAATGTGTTCATAATTAGTTTGTTCCTGAAGAGATTAATTACTCCATTTCCTACTCATGTCCTTGTTTACTTTCAGTATCCCCCCCCCCCCCCCAGATGGATAGAATTATCTACACGATGTATTGCTTTTGCCTTTGAATACCTTTCAGAAAGATCAGTGATCATGAAGGAGAGGAAACAAGGACATCCAGCAGTAGTCTAACTTGTGTTTCTGTGCCCGAAGCCTAAAGCAAACAAACCAACTCAAATATCAACGTTGTCCGTTAAACTCTTAACTGTTTGAGAAGTATGCGCAGAGGGGGGGGAAGTGAGCTGGTGTTATCTGTGTGGTGGGGGAAGTACAGTAAGTATACAGCCCAGAGACCAGCCCAGAACCAATCCCAGAGCCAAGCTTCAAGCCCAGAGCCCAGCCTAGAACCAAGCCCAGAGCCCAGCCTAAAACCAAGCCCAGAGCCCAGCCCAGCCTAGAACCCGAGCCAAGCCCAGAGCCCAGCCTAGAACCAAGCCCAGAGCCCAGCCTAAAACCAAGCCCAGAGCCCAGCCCAGCCTAGAACCCGAGCCAAGCCCAGAGCCCAGCCTAAAACCAAGCCCAGAGCCCAGCCCAGCCTAGAACCCGAGCCAAGTCTCAAGCCCAGAGCCCAGCCCAGCCTAGAACCCGAGCCAAGCCCAGAGCCCAGCCTAAAACCAAGCCCAGAGCCCAGCCCAGCCTAGAACCCGAGCCAAGCCCAGAGCCCAGCCTAGCCTAGAACCTGAGCCAAGTCCAGAGCCCAGCCTAGCCTAGAACCTGAGCCAAGTCTCAAGCCCAGAGCCCAAGAAAGCCTTAAAGGGACAATCTGCAGTTTCTACATCCATGTTTGTACTTATAAAGGAACGATGTGTACCCATTGATTCACCACAAATATACCTTCTAAATGCCTCATAGGCTTAGCTCATCTGTCGTACCCCACCAGAACCCAAAATACATGCTTGTTTTACTCCAATGTTAGTAAACAAAGTATATGTAAAAAAACCAAACATTATACAGCCTCAAAGCTTTCGATATCGTTTTTGATATCATGGATGATCAGTCCTTGCATCCATAGCTCCATCCTAATGAATGTGAGAGTGGTTCCATTTCTCCAGGCCCATCCGCCAGCTTTGTTTCAACAGCTAATTTGCACCTCTGTGGGAGCGTTACTCTCAGGGAGATTAGCCCGCTAGTCTGTGTTCTATGAAAATACTATCGTGTTAGTGGTTACTTCGTCTGGCAGTTAAGGGTGTGGTGAGCCTGAAGAGTGTGTGTGTGCGTGTGTGTTTGTGTGCTTACAGTATTGTAAATGCTACACACTGTATAATTCATTGCAGGTGTCTACATTATAGCTGGGTATTGAATTGTAGTAAGGTCTTATTTAACATGATATAGAAAGCATAGTCCTACACTGTATTAGAGATGACCAAAGAAACATTTCCATGTACACGACCATTCAGTTTCACCTTTTTTTGTTTTCTGGGACAGAGACACTGTGTTCCGTTTGATTTAGTCCAGCTGTTGACGGAACCTCAGAACTCCCTCTGTTCTCCTGGAACTGTCCCAGAATTCCACCTGTCTTTATTCAGCTCTATTATTTACTGTAGGCTGAGTCATAGGGTCTGGCCTGAGGGCGGGGGGGGGGGGGGGGGGGGGGGGTGGTATCAACGGTAACGGTTAGAGGAAGAGGATGTTATCAGTTTCTTCTCGGTTGAACTGTTAACTCTTCACATCCTGCGTTCTATCCTTTTGAATTTTCACTTTATGACAAAGGGACGTTTTTGTTGTTGTTGTTGTGTGTGCATGTACATATGTATGTTATGAAATGGTTTAGGTTGGTCTGCTTGCTATTTCATATGTAAATTTACACAACATGTCCTTTGTCCCTTTGCCCAAGTTTAAACTGCCACTTATTTTGCTTCAGTCAATTCCTATTAAGGTATCTTTACTTATACTCAAGTAGAACAATTGGGTAGTTTTTCCTCCCCTACACTGCCAGTACAACAGTGCTGTGCTATGCAGTGAAACAGGACGGTCATGTTTCTTATCCTCTGACGCCCCCTTCTGGTGACGGGGGGAAGTGTGACTGCAGAGGAATTGATCGGAACTGCTTGGGAGGAAATTGATCTAAGAGACAAAAAATACGACGTCATTCCATCTAATGGCATAGTGCCAATCTTTCCCGTTTGCTCAGTATTGAGGCCTGCAGACGAATGTCTGACTCATCGTTTCTCCATTCAATAGTGCTTCATCATGGCCAACGCCCAACAAGACAAGAGCAGCGGCGTTGACCAGTCAGCAGCGAAGTCGACCAGTCAGCAGCGACGTCGACCAGTCAGCAGCGACGTCGACCAGTCAGCAGCGACGTCGACCAGTCAGCAGCGACGTCGACCAGTCAGCAGCGACGTCGACCAGTCAGCAGCGACGTCGACCAGTCAGCAGCGACGTCGACCAGTCAGCAGCGACGTCGACCAGTCAGCAGCGACGTCGACCAGTCAGCAGCGACGTACAGCACTCTATATAGGGAATAGGTACTGAATATGGGGAATAGGTACTGAATATGGGGAATAGGTACTGAATATGGGGAATAGGTACTGTATATGGGGAATAGGTACTGAATATGGGGAATAGGTACTGAATATAGGGAATAGGTACTGAATATGGGGAATAGGTACTGAATATAGGGAATAGGTACTGAATATAGGGAATAGGTACTGAATAGGTACTGAATATAGGGAATAGGTACTGAATATGGGGAATAGGTACTGAATATAGGGAATAGGTACTGAATATAGGGAATAGGTACTGAATAGGTACTGAATATAGGGAATAGGTACTGAATATGGGGAATAGGTACTGAATATAGGGAATAGGTACTGAATATGGGGAATAGGTACTGAATATATGGAATAGGTACTGAATAGGTACTGAATATGGGGAATAGGTACTGAATATGGGGAATAGGTACTGAATATAGGGAATAGGTACTGAATAGGTACTGAATATGGGGAATAGGTACTGAATATGGGGAATAGGTACTGAATATGGGGAATAGGTACTGAATATGGGGAATAGGTACTGAATATAGGGAATAGGTACTGAATATAGGGAATAGGTACTGAATATGGGGAATAGGTACTGAATATGGGGAATAGGTACTGAATAGGTACTGAATATGGGGAATAGGTACTGAATAGGTACTGAATATGGGGAATAGGTACTGAATAGGTACTGAATATGGGGAATAGATACTGAATATAGGGAATAGGTACTGAATATAGGGAATAGGTACTGAATATAGGGAATAGGTACTGAATATAGGGAATAGGTACTGAATATAGGGAATAGGTACTGTATATGGGGAATAGGTACTGAATATGGGGAATAGGTACTGAATATGGGGAATAGGTACTGAATATGGGGAATAGGTACTGAATATGGGGAATAGGTACTGAATAGGTACTGAATATGGGGAATAGATACTGAATATAGGGAATAGGTACTGAATATAGGGAATAGGTACTGAATATAGGGAATAGGTACTGAATATAGGGAATAGGTACTGAATATAGGGAATAGGTACTGTATATGGGGAATAGGTACTGAATATGGGGAATAGGTACTGAATATGGGGAATAGGTACTGAATATGGGGAATAGGTACTGAATATGGGGAATAGGTACTGTATATGGGGAATAGGTACTGAATATGGGGAATAGGTACTGAATATGGGGAATAGGTACTGCATATAGGGAATAGGTACTGCATATAGGGAATAGGTACTGCATATAGGGAATAGGTACTGAATATAGGGAATAGGTACTGAATAGGTACTGAATATGGGGAATAGGTACTGAATATGGGGAATAGGTACTGAATATAGGGAATAGGTACTGAATATGGGGAATAGGTACTGAATATAGGGAATAGGTACTGAATATAGGGAATAGGTACTGAATATGGGGAATAGGTACTGAATATGGGGAATAGGTACTGAATATGGGGAATAGGTACTGAATAGTTACTGAATATGGGGAATAGGTACTAAATATAGAGAATAGGTACTGAATATAGGGAATAGGTACTGAATATAGGGAATAGGTACTGAATATAGGGAATAGGTACTGAATATGGGGAATAGGTACTGAATATAGGGAATAGGTACTGAATATGGGGAATGGGTACTGAATATAGGGAATAGGTACTGAATATGGGGAATGGGTACTGAATATGGGGAATGGGTACTGAATATGGGGAATAGGTACTGAATATGGGGAATAGGTACTGTATATAGGGAATAGGTACTGAATATAGGGAATAGGTACTGAATATGGGGAATAGGTACTGAATATAGGGAATAGGTACTGAATAGGTACTGAATATGGGGAATAGGTACTGAATATGGGGAATAGGTACTGAATATGGGGAATAGGTACTGAATATAGGGAATAGGGTGGCATTTTGGGATGCCACCTTTGTGTGCATTGGAGTGAGACATATCACAAAATATCAAAATGCTTCCACTCATTTGATCCACATGTGGAACTCTGTTGTCCTGCTGTTGACCTTCAAAGGTCAAATAAGGTAATCTTGTTAAGACCACAGAGACACCACACGTCATTGGTTGAATGTAATAAATTACAGGTTTTTATTGATGCACAAAATGTACAAAATAACAAGCAAATGGACAGCTCCCCTTTAGTCCCTCCCCCCTCCTAGATGAAGCCCCTTTAGTCCCTCCCCCTCCTAGATGAACCCCTTTAGTCCCTCCCCCTCCTAGATGAAGCCCCTTTAGTCCCTCCCCCCTCCTAGATGAAGCCCCTTTAGTCCCCTCCCCCTCCTAGATGAACCCCTTTAGTCCCTCCCCCTCCTAGATGAAGCCCCTTTAGTCCCTCCCCTCTCCTAGATGAAGCCCCTTTAGTCCCTCCCCCTCCTAGATGAAGCCCCTTTAGTCCCTCCCCCCTCCTAGATGAAGCCCCTTTAGTCCCTCCCCCCTCCTAGATGAAGCCCTTTTAGTCCCTCCCCCCTCCTAGATGAAGCCCCTTTAGTCCCTCCCCCCTCCTAGATGAAGCCCTTTTAGTCCCTCCCCCCTCCTAGATGAAGCCCCTTTAGTCCCTCCCCCCTCCTAGATGAAGCCCTTTTAGTCCCTCCCCCCTCCTAGATGAAGCCCCTTTAGTCCCTCCCCCTCCTAGATGAAGCCCCTTTAGTCCCTCCCCCTCCTAGATGAAGCCCCTTTAGTCCCTCCCCCTCCTAGATGAAGTCCCTTTAGTCCCTCCCCCTCCTAGATGAAGCCCTTTTAGTCCCCCCCCCTCCTTGATGAAGCCCTTTTAGTCCTCCCCCCCTCCTAGATGAAGCCCTTTTAGTCCCACCCCCCCTCCTAGATGAGGCCCCTTTAGTCCCTCCCCCTCCTAGATGAAGCCCCTTTAGTCCCTCCCCCTCCTAGATGAAGCCCCTTTAGTCCCTCCCCCATCCTAGATGAAGCCCCTTTAGTCCCTCCCCCTCCTAAATGAAGCCCCTTTAGTCCCTCCCCCTCCTAGATGAAGCCCCTTTAGTCCCTCCCCCCTCCTAGATGAAGCCCCTTTAGTCCCTCCCACCTCCTAGATGAAGCCCCTTTAGTCCCTCCCCCCTCCTAGATGAAGCCCCTTTAGTCCCTCCCCCTCCTAAATGAAGCCCCTTTAGTCCCTCCCCCTCCCAGATGAAGCCCCTTTAGTCCCTCCTCCCTCCTAGATGAAGACCTTTTAGTCCCTCCCCCCTCCTAGATGAAGCCCCTTTAGTCCCTCCCCCCTCCTAGATGAAGCCCTTTAGTCCCTCCCCCCTCCTTGATGAAGCCCTTTTAGTCCCCCCCCCTCCTAGATGAAGCCCCTTTAGTCCCTCCCCCCTCCTAGATGAAGCCCCTTTAGTCCCCCCCCCTCCTTGATGAAGCCCTTTTAGTCCCCCCCCCCTCCTAGATGAAGCCCCTTTAGTCCCCTCCCCCTCCTAGATGAAGCCCCTTTAGTCCCCCCCCTCCTAGATGAAGCCCCTTTAGTCCCTCCCCCCCTTCCTAGATGAAGCCCCTTTAGTCACCCCCCTCCTAGATGAAGCCCCTTTAGTCCCCTCCCCCTCCTAGATGAAGCCCCTTTAGTCCCCCCCCCTCCTAGATGAAGCCCCTTTAGTCCCTCCCCCCCTTCCTAGATGAAGCCCCTTTAGTCCCCCCCCCCCTCCTAGATGAAGCCCCTTTAGTCCCCTCCCCCTCCTAGATGAAGCCCTTTTAGTCCCCCCCCCTCCTAGATGAAGCCCCTTTAGTCCCTCCCCCCCTTCCTAGATGAAGCCCCTTTAGTCCCCCCCCCCCTCCTAGATGAAGCCCCTTTAGTCCCCTCCCCCTCCTAGATGAAGCCCTTTTAGTCCCCCCCCCTCCCAGATGAAGCCCCTTTAGCCCCTCCCCCTCCTAGATGAAACCCTTTTAGTCCCCCCCCCCTCCTAGATGAAGTTGGATTTTTTTTTGAAAGATATGACTCACTACAGCAAGTCCAATGGTCCAAGCCAAGCCATGGTATTTCTGAGAGAGACAACACATACCCAATTAAAAAGAAATAAAAACACCTTTTATGTACACATTTTATGTCAAAACTTTTACAACATGCCATCTATATATTTATACAGAATATGCTTGTTACCACATACCCCTGTATAGAAAATATATTATGAGATCAAATGAAGTTAGACTCAGGTCTATAGACATGGAAAGTACAACACTGCCTTTTAAAAAAAATCTCCTTTTGAAATTCTTTATTTTCAATACCCACTCATTCAGTGACTTAAGTGTTTATTTGCCTCATACTAAAGAAGAACTCTCTAGTGGATCATAAGCACGCTTGCTATTGTTGTTGTTGTATTTTATCCTGCAGGACCCGAGCTGGCCTTGTAGAAGCCTGATGAGAAAATACTCAGCTCGCTCACTTATTTACACTGCGAATCTCTGAGTGATCTAATGACTCTCTCTCTCTCTCTGTGTGTGTGTGTGTGTGTGTGTGTGTGTGTGTGTGTGTGTGTGTGTGTGTGTGTGTGTGTGTGTGTGTGTGTGTGTGTGTGTGTGTGTGTGTGTGTGTGTGTGTGTGTGTGTGTGTGTCTCTGTGCGTGTATTTATCCTCTTATTATGATGTTGCCTTAGTCCCTCCCTGATAGCCTTGTCTCTGCCCTTCTCTTTATGTTTTAAATCTAATGTTATTTGTCACATACACATGGTTAGTTAATGCGAGTGTAGCGAAATGCTTATGGTCAATATCTCCTTAAATAACCCCCTAAAGATAGATAGAATGTTCCCCAAAACCAGGGGCGCAACTTTAGTTTTAGAAGTGGGTGGGGGGGGGACATAATAATAATAATAATTATTTTATCCAGTTGGATAAACACTCCAAACAGCCTACCAACCACTCGGAGGCATCCACATGGTCCTAAAGCACACATTTGCCTCATTTTGTGTCATAATTCCAATGATAAAACTGGGTGGGGATAAAAATACCAATTTCAGAATGTGGGTGGGACATCAAATGACCATTTTATTGGTCACATACACATGGTTATCAGATGTTAATGCGAGTGTAGCGAAATGCTTGTGCTTCTAGTTCCGACAATGCAGTAATAACCAACGAGTAATCCAACATGTCCCGTAACCCCCCCGTCCCCCGTCCCCAGTGGAAGTTGCGCCCCTGCCCAAAACATCCAAGATGTTTTCCTTCACAATGTACAGAATGCTTTACTGATGGCTGGTTAGCTATGTTGGGATTGGAGCAGTAGACTTCGATGTCCTGGATCTTTTCGAATCCCCTAAAGATGGATATCAAGCGGTTTTACAAGGCTACTATTCACTATCTCCTTAACCCCTTAAAGATGGATATCAAGCAGTGTTAAAAGGCTTGTAGTCAGTATCTCCTTAACCCCCTAAAGATGGATATCAAGCTGTGTTACAAGGCCTGTAGTCAGTATCTCTTTAACCCCCTAAAGATGGATATCAAGCTGTGTTACAAGGCCTGTAGTCAGTATCTCTTTAACCCCCTAAAGATGGATATCAAGCTGTGTTACAAGGCCTGTAGTCAGTATCTCCTTAACCCAATCCTCACCTTCTGATGATGCAGTAGCTTTGGCACTTGTTGTATGAGCTTTTATGTGGATAATAAAACGTTTTGGCACCATACAGAAGTCTGGATCACCAAAATTCTTCACAAACTCCATTTACGGCATAACATGACATACTAGTGCTTAGAACACCCACAGCTCCCATGGTTACGATGCAAGTGGATGGGAAGTGGGGTGGGTTATGGGTTAGGATCAATAGGAGTGGGTTGTATGATGAGGAAATCAAAATGGAGTGTCTGGGTGCATCTCAATACACTAAAATAGGTTTCCCTCCATGTCTCCTTTCTGTCTTTCCTTCATCTGCAACGATGTGAAAGAGCTGAACAAAGTGAGAGTTCATCTCTGGTTTTTATCCATCACATTGCCTTTACTTAACACCTGCTTTTTCAGTTCAGTGCAGACGAAGGAGAGGGTGAGGAGTGGAGGAAGCCCCTTCAGACGATTGGGATGGGACCCTCAATGCAGAGACTGAGCCTAATCTACACAGGTGCCCAGTCCCAAACCAATACCTCACCCCGAACCCTAGGACCTTGTTGACTACCTGACAGATTGTTTGGATTTGTATCAGTTATAAGGTTGAAACACCCATTAGCCTTCTGTAAGTTAAGAAGTGTTTGTGCCATACAACTTCAAGTCCTTTTAGATTGGAGGAGTCAGGACTTTCGGAAAGGGACAAGCTACTGGTTTGGAATCAGGCCGTTTTGTGCAATCCCAGTCTCATTCTTTAATGTTTGTAATGGAGCCTGGTTTAAATCTTTAGCAGCGGCTACAGACTGACAGACGGCGTTGTTTATATTCTACACCAGTGCAAAAATATTTTTCAGACTGACGTTGTTGTACGGAATATTCATCTTTTTGTGTTTATTTTCAGTTTTTTTGTTTGAGTTTTGTTTCCTGACTGTAGATTTTCTAATATAGCTTTTTCCTTGTTCTTCTTCTTCTTTAGTCTTATTAATATAGCTTTTTCCTTCTTCTTCTTCTTTAGTCTTGTTTCCATCTTGTAACACTTTAGTTTTTTTTGTTTCGCGATTTTTCTCTTTAATATATATCTCCTATAGTTTCTCTTCCTTCATTTTCTTTTTTACAAAATGGGAGACAGAATGATGAACAATACATAGACTTGTTCTTTTCATCAGCTCTTCTTATCAGACCGGATCATTTTGCTTTTCATTCTTGTAAACAAACGGGATTCAGCACACCACAGTTTGTTCTCCCTCGTTCTTCATCTCCCTCCGTGTTCTCTCTCTCATCTTCCTTCCCTCTCTCCTCTCACTCTCATTGGAGAAGAGCCCTGATTTGTTTGGAGGTGCTGTCGTCGTTTAGATGTCGGGTCGTATACCTGGAGTGGAGTAGAGGAGGAGGAGAGGATGGGAGGAGAGAAAGACACATGAGATGAGTATATGTACATACACTCTACACTCTCTCTCTCTGTGTCTGTGTCTCTCTGTCTACTCTCTGCCTCTGTCTCTTCCTCTCTCTCTCTCTCTCTCTCTTTCTCCCTCAATGTCTCCTCACCTCAGTGCGTTCAGTCTACAGTCTACAGTCTCCTCACCTCAGTGCGTTCAGTCTACAGTCTACAGTCTCCTCACCTCAGTGCGTTCAGTAGTCCCTCCACGCTGTTGGAAGGCTGCTCTTTCAGCACCTTGATGCAGCCCTTCATCTGTACACACACACACACACACACACACACACACACACACACACACACACACACACACACACAAAAACCAAAGATACGCACAGCTTTAGAGAGAGGTCATCACCCTACAGGAGGACATCTTGTGTGGTCAGATAGAAGCAGCATTTTAAGCAGTATACGAGTAGAAACATGGATGTTTGTGTGTGTGTGTGTGTGTGTAGTTTTTGTGTGTGTGTGTCTTACGTCTATTTTGGAGGTCTTGGCGAAGGCTCCTACAGGGTGGACATGGTCGTACAGAATGATCACTCCCACCATCACCCTCATACAGAACAACATGGTGTCTGTGTTGGTGAACCTACAACGGTACTCACTATGGAGAGAGGAGAGGGACGGAGGGGGAAGGGATCGGAGAGAGGTAGGTGGGGGGGAGGGAGAAAGGGAGAGGGGGAAGAGAGAGGCAGAGAGAGGGTGAGATAGTAAGGGGGTAGAAAGAGGGAGAGAGAAAGAGAGCGGGATTGTTATTGCTTTAATCAGCTTTAAGACGCTGATGTTCTTTTGGATAATGACTTTTATGATAATGAGTTATCATGCCAATAATTTGTCAACAGCAACCTTGGGAAAATCCTCTCCATTATCATTAACAGCAGACTCAGTGAAAACAATGTACTGAGCAAATGTCAAATTGGCTTTTTACCAAATTACTGTACGACAGACCACGTTTTCACCCTGCACACCCTAATTGACAAACAAACCAAAACAAAGACAGTCTTCTCAAGCTTTGTTGATTTCAAAAATGTTTTTGACCCAATTTGGCATGATGGTCTGCTATACAATTGATGTAAAGTGGTGTAGGGGAAAAAACATACGACATTATAGAATCCATGTACACAAACAACATGTGTGCGGTTAAAATTGGCAAAAAACACACACATTTCTTTCCACATGGCCGTGGCCTCTTCAATATATATACAGTTGAAGTCGGAAGTTTACATACACTTAGGTTGGAGTAATTAAAACTTGTTTTTCAACCACTTTCATGTTAACAAACTATAGTTTTGGCAAGTCGGTTAGGACATCTACTTTGTGCATGACACAAGTAATTTTTCCAACAATTGTTTACAGACAGATTATTTAACTTATAATTCACTGTATCACAATTCCAGTGGGTCAGAAGTTTACATACACTAAGTTGACTGTGCCTTTAAACAGCTTGGAAAATTAAAGAAAATTATGTCATGGAATTAGACGCTTCTGATTGGCTAATTGACATTGTTTGAGTCAGTTGGAGGTGTACCTGTGGATGTATTTCAAGGCCATACCTTCAAACTCAGTGCCTCTTTGCTTGACATCATGGGAAAATCAAAAGAAATCAGCCAAGACCTCAGAAAAAACATTGTAGACCTCCACAAGTCTGGTTCATCCTTGGGAGCAATTTCCAAATGCCTGAAGGTACCACGTACCACATCTGTACAAACAATAGTACGCAAGTATAAACACCATGGGACCACGTAGCCGTCATACCGCTCAGGAAGGAGACGGGTCTCCTAGAGATGAACGTACTTTGGTGCGAAAAGTGCAAATCAATCCCAGAACAACAGCAAAGGACATTGTGAAGATGCAGGAGGAAACAGGTACAAAAGTATCTATATCCACAGTAAAACGAGTCCTATATCGACATAACTTGGAAGGCTGCTCAGCAAGGAAGAAGCCACTGCTCCAAAACCGCCATAAAAAAGCCAGACTACGGTTTGCAACTGCACATGGGGACAAAGATCGTACTTTTTGGAGAAAAGTCCTCTGGTCTGATGAAACAAAAATAGAACTGTTTGGCCATAATGACCATCGTTATGTTTGGAGGAAAAAGGGTGAGGCTTGCAAGCCAAAGAACACCATCCCAACCGTGAAGCACGGGGGTGGCAGCATCATATTGTGGGGGGGGTGCTTTGCTGCAGGAGGGTCTGGTGCACTTCACAAAATAGATGGCGTCATGAGGGAGGAAAATTATGTGGATATATTGAAGCAACATCTCAAGACATCAGTCAGGAAGTTAAAGCTTGGTCGCAAATGGGTCTTCCAAATGGACAATGACCCCAAGCATACTTCCAAAGTTGTGGCAAAATGGCTTAAGGACAACAAAGTAAAGGTATTGGAGTGGCCATCACAAAGCCCTGACCTCAATCCTATAGAAAATTTGTGGGCAGAACTGAAAATGCTTGTGCGAGCAAGGAGGCCTACAAACCTGACTCAGTTACACCAGCTCTGTCAGGAGGAATGGGCCAATATTCACTCAACTTATTGTGGGAAGCTTGTGGAAGGCTACCTGAAACATTTGACCCAAGTTAAACAATTTAAAGGCAATGCTACCAAATACTAATTGAGTGTATGTAAACTTCTGACCCACTGGAAATGTGATGAAAGAAATAAAAGCTGAAATTAATTATTCTTTCTACTATTATTCTGACATTTCACATTCTTAAAATAAAGTGGTGATCCTATCTGACCTAAGACAGGGAATTTTTACTAGGATTAAATCTCAGGAATTTTGATAAACTGAGTTTAAATGTATTTGGTTAAGCTGTATGTAAACTTCTGACTCCAACTGTATCTACGGATAAGGCGAGGGGACTACAACAGTCTGCAGCACCCGGCCTCACCCTACTAGAATCTGAAGTCAAATGTCTACTGTTTGCTGATGATCTGGTGCTTCTGTCACCAACCAAGGAGGGTCTACAGCAGCACCTAGATCTTCTGCACAGTTTCTGCCAGACCTGGGCCCTGACAGTAAATCTCAGTAAGACAAAAATAATGGTGTTCCAAAAAAGGTCCAGTCGCCAGGACCACAAATACAAATTCCATCTAGACACCTTTGCCCTAGAGCACACAAAAAACTATACATACCTCGGCCTAAACATCAGCACCACAGGTAACTTCCACAAAGCTGTGGATGATCTGAGAGACAAGGCTAGAAGGGCATTCTATGCCATCAAAGAATTTGGCATACTAATTTGGTTCTGACAAAAAATACTTGAATCAGTAATATAAACCATTGCCCTTTATGGGTCTGGGGTCCGTTCATCAACCAAGAATTCACAAAATGGGACAAACACCAAATTAAAACTCTGCATGCAGAATTCTGCAAAAACACCAAATAATGCGTGCAGAGCAGAATAAGGCAGATACCCGCAAATTATCAAATTTCATCAAAGCCGTTAAATTCTACAACCACCTAAAAGGAAGTGATTCCCAAACCTTCCATAACAAAGCCATCACCTACAGAGAGATGAACCTGGAGAAGAGTCCCCTAAGCAAGCTGGTCCTGGTGCTCTGTTCACAAACACAAACACACCCCACAGAGCCCCACGACAGCAACACAATTAGACCCAACCAAATCATGACAAAACAAAAATTTAATTATGTGACACATTGGAAAGAATTAACAAAAAACAGAGCCAACTATAATGCTATTTGGCCCTAAACAAAGAGTACGAAAACAAATTTGAAAACAAACATGATTTTGATAAACTCTCATATCTACTGGGTGAAATACCACAGTGTTCCATCACAGCAGCAAGATGTGTGACCTGTTGCCACAAGAAAAGGGCAACCAGTGAAGAACAAATACCATTGAAAATACAACCCATATTTATGTTTATTCATCTTCCCTTTTGTACTTTAACTATTTGCATATGTCTACACTGTATGTAGACATAATATGTCACTTGCTTTGGCAATGTTAACATATGTTTCCCATGCCAATAAAGCCCTTAAATTGAAATTGAATTGAGAGGGAGACGGGGGATAGGAAGAGAGGAAGAGTGTTATAAAGATAAGAGGTAAAAGAAAGACTATGTAAATATAGAAAAAACAATTCAGCTTACACTTGGCCTGAAGGTCATGACATGACATGACATGACGTAACATAACAAGAGAGAAGGAAAGAGTGGAGGTACTCACACAGCAAGACAGTAAGAAAGAGAGAGGTGGAGTAAAAGAAGGAGAGAATGTAGAGAGGGATTAATAAAAGAAAGGACAAGAGAAATAATAGATAAGTAAAGGACTAGATAAGTAAAGGACTAGATAAGTAAAGGACTAGATAACGAAAGGACTAGATAACGAAAGGACTAGAGAAAGAGAGGACTTAGAGAAAGAGAGGACTAGAAGAATAAAGGACTAGAGAAAGAGAGGACTAGAAGAATAAAGGACTAGAGAAAGAGAGGGACTAGAGAAAGAGAGGGACTAGAGAAAGAGAGGGACTAGAGAAAGAGAGGGACTAGAGAAAGAGAGGGACTAGAGAAAGAGAGGACTGGAAGAATAAAGGACTAGAGAAAGAGAGGGACTAGAGAAAGAGAGGGACTAGAGAAAGAGAGGGACTAGAGAAAGAGAGGAACTAGAAGAATAAAGGACTAGAGAAAGAGAGGGACTAGAGAAAGAGAGGACTAGAGAGAGGACTAGAGAAAGAGAGGGACTAGAGAAAGAGAGGGACTAGAGAAAGAGAGGGACTAGAGAAAGAGAGGGACTAGAGAAAGAGAGGGACTAGAGAAAGAGAGGGGACTAGAGAAAGAGAGAGGACTAGAGAAAGAGAGAGGACTAGAGAAAGAGAGGACGAGAGAAAGAGACTAGAGAAAGAAAGCTACTCACGGGGTCTCCAGCATGACGCGACACACACATGCCATGGTGCTCAGGCAGTCTGTGGTGTCTTCAATGGGTAATGTCTTATTCTGTAACACAGACAGCAGGTTGGAGACAGAGTAAATACCAGCAATGGCCCCCGGAGGGAGACAGAGAGTAAATACCAGCACTGGCCCCTGGAGGGAGACAGAGAGTAAATACCTACGCTGGCCCCTGGAGGGAGACAGAGAGTAAATACCAGGCTTGGGGTGTGGTGACGCAAGTATAGGGTGACTTGGGGTGTGGTAAGGCTAGTATAGGGTGATTTGGGGTATGGTGAGGCTAGTATAGGGTGACTTGGGGTGTGGTGAGGCTAGTATAGGGAAGACTCATCTCTTCAGTAGGTCCTATGATTGAGTGTAGTCTGGCCCAGGAGTGTGAAGGTGAACGGAAAGGCACTGGAGCAACGAACCGCCCTTGCTGTCTCTGCCTGGCCGGTTCCACTCTCTCCACTGGGATTTTCTGCCTCTAACCCTATTACAGGGGCTGAGTCACTGGCTTACTGGTGCTCTTCCATGCCGTCCTTAGGAGGGGTGCGTCACTTGAGTGGGTTGAGTCACTGAGGTGGTCTTCCTGCCTGGGTTGGCGCCCCCCCCTTGGGTTGTGCCGTGGCGGAGATCTTTGTGGGCTATACTCGGCCTTCACTCAGGATGGTAAGTTGGTGGTTGAAGATATCCCTCTAGTGGTGTGGGGGTTGTGTTTTGGCAAAGTGGGTGGGGTTATATCCTGCCTGTTTGGCCCTGTCTGGGGGTATCATCGGATGGGGCCACAGTGTCTCCTGACCCCTCCTGTCTCAGCCTCCAGTATTTATGCTGCAGTAGTTTGTGTCGGGGGGCTAGGGTCAGTCTGTTATATCTGGAGTATTTCTCCTGTCTTATCCGGTGTCCTGTGTGAATTTAAGCATGCTCTCTCTAATTCTTTCTTTCTCTCTCTCTCTCGGAGGACCTGAGCCCTAGGACCATGCCTCAGGACTACCTGGCATGATGACTCCTTGCTGTCCCCAGTCCACCTGGCCGTGCTGCTGCTCCAGTTTCAACTGTTCTGCCTGCGG
The DNA here is from genome assembly GCF_029448725.1 of Salvelinus fontinalis. Taxonomy (NCBI): domain Eukaryota; kingdom Metazoa; phylum Chordata; class Actinopteri; order Salmoniformes; family Salmonidae; genus Salvelinus; species Salvelinus fontinalis. Next base: position 82,204 of record NW_026600286.1, read on the forward strand.
CTATGGAACCCTGACCTGTTCACTGTGATTACTATTATTTGACCATGCTGGTTATTTATGAACATTTGAACATCTTGGCCATGTTCTGTTATAATCTCCACCCGGCACAGCCAGAAGAGGACTGGCCACCCCTCATAGCCTGGTTCCTCTCTAGGTTTCTTCCTAGGTTTTTGGGAGTTTTTCCTAGCCACCGTGCTCCTACACCTGCATTGCTTGCTGTTTGGGGTTTTAGGCTGGGTTTCTGTAATGCACTTTGATATTTCAGCTGATGTAAGAAGAGCTATATAAATACATTTGATTTGATTTGACTTGGGTTGGTAGCTATTAGTAAAGGCAAGTATAGGCTCTTGTTTAAGGGGGCAGGAGTTGGCGCTAGTTAACATTAAGAACCAGAGGGAAGGGATGGAGGTAGGAGGTAGGGACTAGATCAAGGGGACAGGGGTCGTGACTGACCTCTGACACAAACTTGGTGGTGGCGTTACTCAGGGTCTTCAGCATGGGCGTGGCCTCGGCGTAGAACAGAGACATCCGATTGGCCATCTCATTGTTCACCTCGTTCTCCGCCTCCAACTGCAGCAGAGAGAGATGGTTTTGAACAAGGCCACATTTGCATATTTTGCACAGGATTCCACTTTAATTGTTATGTATTATCAAGTAATCTAATGTGACATTCAATGCTTTCCTGTTTGCAATTCATTAAACATCTACATAGAGAGTAAACACTGTGGTGATGAGTAAACACTGTGTTGATGAGTAAACACTGTGGTGCTGAGTAAACACTGTGGTGCTGAGTAAACACTGTGGTGCTGAGTAAACACTGTGGTGCTGAGTAAACACTGTGGTGCTGAGTAAACACTGTGGTGCTGAGTAAACACTGTGGTGATGATTAAATACTGTACTATGTGGTGATGAGTAAACGCTGTGGTGATGAGTAAACACTGTGGTGATGAGTAAACACTGTGGTGATGAGTAAACACTGTGGTGCTGAGTAAACACTGTGGTGCTGAGTAAACACTGTGGTGCTGAGTAAACACTGTGGTGATGAGTAAACACTGTGGTGATGAGTAAACACTGTGGTGATGAGTAAACACTGTTGATGAGTAAACACTGTGGTGATGATTAAACACTGTACTATGTGGTGACGAGTAAACACTGTACTGATTAGTAAACACTGTACTAGGTGCTGATGAGTAGCTTTTATCTTTTTCACATGTGACTATGGTAACAGTTTGTAATGAACACTGTTACCCTAGCAACTGCCTGACAGATTAGCCAAGTGATCCAGGTTAAGGCACCAATGTAGCACAGGCTAACATGGTCTTACCTGCTGGTTGTACAGCCTGTTTCTACTGACGGTCTTACCTGCTGGTTGTACAGCCTGTTTCTACTGACGGTCTTACCTGCTGGTTGTTGAAGCCTGTTTCTACTGACGGTCTTACCTGCTGGTTGTTCAGCCTGTTTCTGCTGATGGTCTTACCTGCTGGTTGTACAACCTGTTTCTACTGACGGTCTTACCTGCTGGTTGTTGAAGCCTGTTTCTACTGATGGTCTTACCTGCTGGTTGTTCAGCCTGTTTCTGCTGATCGTCCTCCTGTAGTAGCTGAAGTCATTCTGAATGGCTGGGTTTGTCATCTATAGGGGGAGGGGGAGAGAGAGGGAGGGGGGAAAGGAGAGAGGGAGAGAGAGAGGGAGGGAGAGAGAGGGAGAGGGAGAGAGAGAGAGAGGGTGTGGGAGGGAGAGGGATAGAGAAAGGGGAGAGAGAGGTAGGGGGAGACGGAAGGAGAGGGAGGGGGAGAGAGGAGGTTAGGGAGGCGGGGGAGAAGGGGTTAGGGAGGGGGAGAGAGGGGGTTAGGGAGGCGGGGGAGAAGGGGTTAGGGAGGGGGAGAGGGAGGCGGGGGGGGGGGAGAGAAAGACAGACAGTGGATAGAATAAGTACAGTTAAAAACAGTACTTTATACTCTTAAAATGACCTAATGTCCCACTGAAGGACAACAGGAAGGAGAGAAAGACTGGTCATTCACAACAGGAAGGAGAGAAAGACTGGTCATTCACAACAGGAAGGAGAGAAAGACTGGTCATTCACAACAGGAAGGAGAGAAAGACTGGTCATTCACAACAGGATGGAGAGAAAGACTGGTCATTCACAACAGGAAGGAGAGAAAGACTGGTCATTCACAACAGGAAGGAGAGAAAGACTGGTCATTCACAACAGGAAGGAGAGAGACTGGTCATTCACAACAGGAAGGAGAGAAAGACTGGTCATTCACAACAGGAAGGAGAGAAAGACTGGTCATTCACAACAGGAAGGAGAGAAAGACTGGTCATTCACAACAGGAAGGAGAGAAACAGGAAGGAGAGAAAGACTGGTCATTCACAACAGGAAGGAGAGAAAGATTGGTCATTCACAACAGGAAGGAGAAGTGTGTATAGGAAAGGGATATGAAGTGTTATGAAGGTAAGGACCACTTTACCCCTCCCTAATATTATGGAAACATAATTGGTGTCTGACCAAATTAAGCAAGATTTTAGTTTTGGGTTTTAACCAAGATTCCTCCCTCCCTCCCTCCCTCCCTCCCTCCCTCCCTCCCTCCCTCCCTCCCTCCCTCCCTCTTTCTCTCCTCCTCCCACATCCCTCTCTCCTCCTCCTCCTCACTTTTAGTTCGTCGAAGCTGAGGGTGAAGTGGAGTATCTCTGCGAACTGTTTTGCCAGGGCCTGTTCTCTCTCTAGGTGCTGCATGGGAGCGTAGGGGGGGCTCGTCAGCGCCTCCAACAGGCTACGCAGGGCATTTTCTACAAAGACACATGTACATAACGTTAGTTTCATTACCATTAGTATTCAGTCAGCTGTGCATGTACGTTTTCATCAGAGCTTGTGGCTCCTCTGAACTGTCTTGTAGCCACATTACACACATGCGATTCATAAATAGTATTGTCTGCATTCCTGTGTCCTTGTCCTAATCATATCCCTTACTATGGTGTCCATTCGCATGCTATTGAACCCAGACCCGAGTATTGCTGCATGTAGCTCTGT
>NW_026600286.1:85733-123233 GCF_029448725.1 Salvelinus fontinalis
GGTCGGTGTATGAGGATTAACCTTGCAGATTGGTGACTGCAGTCAAAGAAGGGGGGGAGGGGGGGTCGGTGTACGAGGATTGACCTTGCAGATTGGTGACTGCAGTCAAAGAAGGGGGGGAGGGGGGTCGGTGTACGAGGATTGACCTTGCAGGTTGGTGACCGCAGTCAAAGGGGGGGGGGGGGCGGTGACTGAAGGAGGGAGACGGTGGGTAGAGCAGTGTCCTAAGGCAATATGCCATCAATTCCCTGTGACCACACCTAAGAGACTCACACAATCAATGACCAATCAATAAGTGGCTGATAGAACAGCCCTACGCAGCGTAATCTGACCCCCATGGCAACACAACCCAGCCCTTTATGTTGCTTTGAACAGACACAACCACACCCACCTCTGGTCCTGAATCTTCTGCTGGTTGAATCTCAGGTGGAAATCTCGGAGCTCGTCTATCAGGCCTGTCAACAGCATCTCATCCACACGCCTGTCCAAGCGCTCATCTATGGCTAAAGAACAGGGGGAGACGTGGTTAAAGGGTAGCGCACCCAAATTAGACACGTACATATTGGTTTCCTAACCCTGTAAGCATCCCGAGGCAATACAGCATCCCGAGGCAATACAGCATCCCAAGCTATGATTTTGGCCACTGTCTACAAATGCTAACTTATTAGCATTTGTGTACAAAACCCAATGCAAGTGAATATCCCCTATCTTAGCATATTTTGCACTTTGTGTCCTAATCATCTGAAAGTAACTTTATTGAGATAAGCAATCAATTTGAGACACTTTGGGGTAAAGAGGAAAAGGGGGAGGTGTTCCTTACACTCCATGTCAGCATGTAACCAGAAGATACAGGGGTCTGGGTACCTCAGTGGCCCCCCCAGTACATCTCCCCCCTCCTGCCCTCTCTGCTCCTCCAACCAATGGCTGTGAGGCACGCCTGTTTCCGCATGCACCTGTAGGCTCCTAAAGGTGTCAATCAAACAGGACACAGTGAGAGTCCCACCCTCTTTCACAGATGAACACAAGAGGACATGAAGATACAAATAAAATGAAGAAAAAAACTGAATTCTTGACATTAGATGTGATGGGTCAGGGCTGGTGTCTATTCTGCACCGTTAGATGACGTGATGGTCGGGGCCGGTGTCTATTCTGCGTCGTTAGATGACGTGATGGGTCGGGGCTGGTGTCTATTCTGCGTCCTTAGATGATGTGATGGGTCGGGCTGGTGTCTACTCTGTCATTAGATGACGTGATGGGTCGGGCTGGCGTCTACTCTGTCATTAGATGACGTGATGGGTCGGGGCTGGCGTCTACTCTGTCATTAGATGATGTGATGGGTCGGGCTGGTGTCTATTCTGCGTCATTAGATGACGTGATGGGTCAGGCTGATGTCTACTGCGTCATTAGATGACGTGATGGGTCGGGGCTGGTGTCTATTCTGCGTCATTAGATGATGTGATGGTCGGGGCTGGTGTCTACTCTGTCATTAGATGACGTGATGGGTCGGAGCTGGTGTCTATTCTGTCATTAGATGACGTGATGGGTCAGGGCTGGTGTCTATTCTGTCATTAGATGACGTGATGGGTCGGGGCTGGTGTCTATTCTGTCATTAGATGACGTGATGGGTCGGGCTGGTGTCTATTCTGTCATTAGATGACGTGATGGGTCGGGCTGGTGTCTACTCTGTCATTAGATGACGTGATGGGTCGGGGCTGGTGTCTATTCTGCGTCATTAGATGACGTGATGGGTCGGGGCTGGTGTCTATTCTGCGTCATTAGATGACGTGATTGGTCGGGGCTGGTGTCTATTCTGCGTCACTAGATGACGTGATGGGTCGGGGCTGGTGTCTATTCTGCGTCATTAGATGATGTGATGGGTCGGGGCTGGTGTCTATTCTGCGTCATTAGATGACGTGATGGGTCGGGGCTGGTGTCTATTCTGCGTCATTAGATGACGTGATGGGTCGGGCTGGTGTCTATTCTGCCATTAGATGACGTGATGGGTCGGGCTGGTGTCTACTCTGTCATTAGATGACGTGATGGGTCGGGCTGGTGTCTATTCTGCGTCATTAGATGACGTGATGGGTCGGGCTGGTGTCTATTCTGCGTCATTAGATGATGTGATGGGTCGGGCTGGTGTCTATTCTGCGTCATTAGATGATGTGATGGGTCAGGGCTGGTGTCTACCCTGTGTCATTAAATGATGTGATGGGTCGGGCTGGTGTTTACTCTGTGTCATTAGATGATGTGATGGGTCGGGCTGGTGTCTATTCTGCGTCATTAGATGACGTGATGGGTCAGGCTGATGTCTACTGCGTCATTAGATGATGTGATGGGTCAGGCTGATGTCTACTGCGTCATTAGATGACGTGATGGGTCAGGCTGATGTCTACTGCGTCATTAGATGATGTGATGGGTCGGGGCTGGTGTCTACTCTGTCATTAGATGACGTGATGGGTCGGAGCTGGTGTCTATTCTGCGTCATTAGATGACGTGATGGTCGGGGCTGGTGTCTATTCTGCACCATTAGATGACGTGATGGGTCGGGGCTGGTGTCTATTCTGCGTCATTAGATGACGTGATGGTCGGGCTGATGTCTACTGTGTCATTAGGTGATGGTTGGGGCAGACGCGATGGTTGGGGCAGACGCGATGGTTGGGGCAGACGCGATGGTTGGGGCAGACGCGATGGTTGGGGCAGACGCGATGGTTGGGGCAGACGCGATGGTTGGGGCAGACGCGATGGTTGGGGCAGACGCGATGGTTGGGGCAGACGCGATGGTTGGGGCTGGCGTCTATTCTGCGTCATTAGGTGATGGTTGGGGCAGACGCGATGGTTGGGGCTGGCGTCTATTCTGCGTCATCAGATGATGTGATTTGTCAGGGCTGGTGTCTACTCTGTCAGATGACGTGACGGCTTGGGGCTGGCGTGACGGCTTGGGGAGGTGTCTAGTCTGTGCCCAGTAAACTCAGCAACCTCTCAGCTCATTGACAGGATGGTGTTTTAATGACACACACACGTACAGTATGTCAGAACAGCCTGTCTAGAACCTGTGAGATTGAGGATTGGGTCACAGGGTGCTCCTCCTCTAGTGTGTGTGTGTGTGTGTGTGTGTGTGTGTGTGTGTGTGTGTGTGTGTGTGTGTGTGTGTGTGTGTGTGTGTGTGTGTGATGTCACACTGTTCCTCTACTGACAGGGAATGACAGGAGGAAACAGTTTGTCGGGTTAGGTTTGTCTCTTCACAGCACACAGCGCACGCAGGCATGAATAAGTGATGTGGAACTGAGTGTCAATAATATACCACCCTTTCTGTTTGACACGCAGTACAGCCTACCTGGCTGACACGCAGTACAGCCTACCTGTTTAACACGCAGTACAGCCTACCTGTTTAACACGCAGTACAGCCTACCTGTTTAACACGCAGTACAGCCTACCTGGATGATACGCAGTACATCCTACCTGTTTAACACGCAGTACAGCCTACCTGGATGATACGCAGTACTGCCTACCTGTTTAACACGCAGTACAGCCTACCTGTTTAACACGCAGTACAGCCTACCTGGATGATACGCAGTACTGCCTACCTGTTTAACACGCAGTACAGCCTACCTGGCTGACACGCAGTACAGCCTACCTGGATGACACGCAGTACAGCCTACCTGGCTGACACGCAGTACAGCCTACCTGTTTAACACGCAGTACAGCCTACCTGGCTGACACGCAGTACATCCTACCTGGATGATACGCAGTACTGCCTACCTGGCTGATACGCAGTACATCCTACCTGTTTGACACGCAGTACAGCCTACCTGTTTGACACACAGTACAGCCTACCTGTAACACGCAGTACAGCCTACCTGTTTAACACACAGTACAGCCTACCTGTAACACGCAGTACAGCCTACCTGTAACACGCAGTACAGCCTACCTGTTTGACACACAGTACAGCCTACCTGTTTAACACGCAGTACAGCCTACCTGGATGATACGCAGTACAGCCTACCTGTTTAACACGCAGTACAGCCTACCTGTTTGACACACAGTACAGCCTACCTGTTTAACACGCAGTACAGCCTACCTGTTTAACACGCAGTACAGCCTACCTGTTTGACACGCAGTACAGCCTACCTGGCTGACACGCAGTACAGCCTACCTGTTTAACACGCAGTACAGCCTACCTGTTTAACACGCAGTGCAGCCTACCTGGCTGACACGCAGTACAGCCTACCTGGCTGATACGCAGTACAGCCTACCTGGATGATACGCAGTACAGCCTACCTGGCTGATACGCAGTACAGCCTACCTGGCTGACACGCAGTACAGCCTACCTGTTTAACACGCAGTACAGCCTACCTGTTTAACACGCAGTACAGCCTACCTGTTTAACACGCAGTACAGCCTACCTGTTTAACACGCAGTACAGCCTACCTGGATGATACGCAGTACAGCCTACCTGTTTAACACGCAGTACAGCCTACCTGTTTAACACGCAGTACAGCCTACCTGGATGATACGCAGTACTGCCTACCTGTTTAACACGCAGTACAGCCTACCTGGCTGACACGCAGTACATCCTACCTGGATGATACGCAGTACTGCCTACCTGGCTGATACGCAGTACATCCTACCTGTTTGACACGCAGTACAGCCTACCTGTTTAACACGCAGTACAGCCTACCTGTTTAACACACAGTACAGCCTACCTGTAACACGCAGTACAGCCTACCTGTTTGACACGCAGTACAGCCTACCTGTAACACGCAGTACAGCCTACCTGTTTGACACACAGTACAGCCTACCTGTTTGACACACAGTACAGCCTACCTGTTTAACACGCAGTACAGCCTACCTGGATGATACGCAGTACAGCCTACCTGTTTAACACGCAGTACAGCCTACCTGTTTAACACGCAGTACAGCCTACCTGTTTAACACGCAGTACAGCCTACCTGGATGATACGCAGTACATCCTACCTGTTTAACACGCAGCGCAGCCTACCTGTTTAACACGCAGTACAGCCTACCTGGCTGACACGCAGTACAGCCTACCTGTTTAACACGCAGTACAGCCTACCTGTTTAACACGCAGTACAGCCTACCTGGCGATCTTGCGCGTGTCGTGAGGATGCAGCACGGAGGCCATTTCAGGATCGACCTCGGTCAGTCTCCTGTGGAGCTCAGCCCCGCCCAGTTTCTCCAGCTCCGCCTTCCTATCAATAGACCCGCCTTTCTTCCCCTCTCCTTCATTCTCCTGCTGAGAGAGAGAGAACGAGGAGGAGGAGAGAGAACGAGGAGGAGGAGAGAGAACGAGGAGAGAGAACGAGGAGGAGGAGAGAGAACGAGGAGGAGGAGAGAGAACGAGGAGGAGGAGAGAGAACGAGGAGGAGGAGAGAGAACGAGGAGAGAGAAATGAAAAGCGAGACCGGGAGAGAGAAGTAGAGAGACCGGGAGAGAGAAGTAGAGAGACCGGGAGAGAGAAGTAGAGAGACCGGGAGAGAGAAGTAGAGAGACCGGGAGAGAGAAGTAGAGAGACCGGGAGAGAGAAGTAGAGAGGCCGGGAGAGAGAAGTAGAGAGACCGGGAGAGAGAAGTAGAGAGGCCGGGAGAGAGAAGTAGAGAGACCGGGAGAGAGAAGTAGAGAGACCGGGAGAGAGAAGTAGAGAGACCGGGAGAGACCGGGAGAGAGAAGTAGAGAGACCGGGAGAGAGAAGTAGAGAGACCGGGAGAGAGAAGTAGAGAGACCGGGAGAGAGAAGTAGAGAGACCGGGAGAGAGAAGTAGAGAGACCGGGAGAGAGAAGTAGAGAGACCGGGAGAGAGAAGTAGAGAGACCGGGAGAGAGAAGTAGAGAGACCGGGAGAGAGAAGTAGAGAGACCGGGAGAGAGAAGTAGAGAGACCGGGAGAGAGAAGTAGAGAGGCCGGGAGAGAGAAGTAGAGAGACCGGGAGAGAGAAGTAGAGAGACCGGGAGAGAGAAGTAGAGAGACCGGGAGAGAGAAGTAGAGAGACCGGGAGAGAGAAGTAGAGAGACCGGGAGAGAGAAGTAGAGAGACCGGGAGAGAGAAGTAGAGAGACCGGGAGAGAGAAGTAGAGAGACCGGGAGAGAGAAGTAGAGAGACCGGGAGAGAGAAGTAGAGAGGCCGGGAGAGAGTAGAGAGAAATGCAAGGAGAAAAAAATAATAAAGTGAGTTGACATTAAATTGCATCATCAGGTGCTCTTCTCATTATCTTCCCATATTTTGAAGGGAGAAAGAGCGAAATGGTGATTAGTTACGGAGAGGTTACTTCTTACCCCTGTATACCCAGTACTCTCCACAGCAATGACTGATGTAGGTGTGAGTTAGGGGTAAGGAGGGGTGAGGAGGGGGTGAGTTAGGGGAGAAGTTACGGGGAGGTTACTTCTTACCCCTGTATACCCAGTACTCTCCACAGCAATGACTGATGTAGGTGTGAGTTAGGGGTGAGGAGGGGGTGAGTTAGGGGTGAGTTAGGGGTGAGGAGGGGGTGAGTTAGGGGTGAGTCAGGGGTGAGTTAGGGGTGAGGAGGGGGTGAGTTAGGGGTGAGGAGGGGGTGAGTTAGGGGTGAGTTAGGGGTGAGTTAGGGGTAAGGAGGGGGTGAGTTAGGGGTGAGTTAGGGGTAAGGAGGGGGTGAGTTAGGGGTGAGTTAGGGGTAAGGAGGGGGTGAGTTAGGGGTAAGGAGGGGGTGAGTTAGGGGTGAGTTAGGGGTAAGGAGGGGGTGAGTTAGGGGTAAGGAGGGGGTGAGTTAGGGGTGAGTTAGGGGTAAGGGGGGGGTGAGTTAGGGGTGAGTCAGGGGTGAGTTAGGGGAGAAGTTACGGGGAAGTTACTTCTTACCCCTGTATACCCAGTACTCTCCACAGCAATGACTGATGTAGGGGTGAATAAGGAGTAAGGAGGGGGTGAGTTAGGGGGTAAGGAGGGGTGAGTTAGGGGGTAAGGAGGGGTGAGTTAGGGGTAAGGAGGGGGTGAGTTAGGGGTAAGGAGGGGGTGAGTTAGGGGTAAGGATGGGTGAGTTAGGGGGTGAGTTAGGGGGTGAGTTAGGGGGTGAGTTAGGGGGTGAGTTAGGGGTAAGGAGGGGGTGAGTTAGGGGTAAGGAGGGGGCGAGTTAGGGGTAAGGAGGGGGCGAGTTAGGGGTAAGGAGGGGGCGAGTTAGGGGTAAGGAGGGGGTGAGTTAGGGGTGAGTTAGGGGTAAGGAGGGGGTGAGTTAGGGGTGAGTTAGGGGTAAGGAGGGGGCGAGTTAGGGGTAAGGAGGGGGTGAGTTAGGGGTAAGGAGGGGGTGAGTTAGGGGTGAGTTAGGGGTAAGGAGGGGGTGAGTTAGGGGTGAGTTAGGGGTAAGGAGGGGGTGAGTTAGGGGTAAGGAGGGGGTGAGTTAGGGGTGAGTTAGGGGTAAGGAGGGGGTGAGTTAGGGGTAAGGAGGGGGTGAGTTAGGGGTGAGTTAGGGGTAAGGAGGGGGTGAGTTAGGGGTGAGTCAGGGGTGAGTTAGGGGAGAAGTTACGGGGAAGTTACTTCTTACCCCTGTATACCCAGTACTCTCCACAGCAATGACTGATGTAGGAGTGAATAAGGAGTAAGGAGGGGGTGAGTTAGGGGGTAAGGAGGGGTGAGTTAGGGGGTAAGGAGGGGTGAGTTAGGGGTAAGGAGGGGGTGAGTTAGGGGTAAGGATGGGTGAGTTAGGGGGTGAGTTAGGGGGTGAGTTAGGGGGTGAGTTAGGGGGTGAGTTAGGGGTAAGGAGGGGGCGAGTTAGGGGTAAGGAGGGGGCGAGTTAGGGGTAAGGAGGGGGCGAGTTAGGGGTAAGGAGGGGGCGAGTTAGGGGTAAGGAGGGGGCGAGTTAGGGGTAAGGAGGGGGCGAGTTAGGGGTAAGGAGGGGGCGAGTTAGGGGTAAGGAGGGGGTGAGTTAGGGGTAAGGAGGGGTGAGGAGGGTGAGTTAGCGGCGAGTCAGGGGCGAGGAGTGGGTGAGGAGGGTGAGACAGGGGCGAGGAGTGGGTGAGGAGGGTGAGACAGGGGCGAGGAGTGGGTGAGGAGGGTGAGACAGGGGTAAGGAGGGGTGAGGAGGGTGAGTTAGGGGCGAGTCAGGGGCGAGGAGGGTGAGTCAGGGGTGAGGAGGGTGAGTTAGGGGTGAGACAGGGGCGAGGAGTGGGTGAGGAGGGTGAGTTAGCGGCGAGTCAGGGGCGAGGAGTGTGGTTCTTACCCCTTCATCCAGCAGTACTCTCCACAGCAGTGATTCTATGTAGTAGTTAGTTCCTCCTACTATAATAGGCAGCTTCTCTCTGCTGTACACGTCCTCTATGTGGGCTGGTTAAGGAAACACTGATTTACCCTAATAAATAAATTACACATACACACACTTTAAATAAGAATATAATGTTTCTAAACCCTTCATTAATGTGGATACTACCATGATAACCCTGAATGAATCGTGAATAATGAGTGAGAACGTTAAAAACACACAAATATCATACCTCCAAGACATGCTAACATCTCACCATTACAATAACAGGGGAGGTTAGCATTTTATATCATACCTCCAAGACATGCTAACCTCTCACCATTACAATAACAGGAGAGGATAGCATTTTATATCATAACACCAAGCCATGCTAACCTCTCACCATTACAATAACAGGGGAGGTTAGCATTTTATATCATACCCCCAAGACATGCTAACCTCTCACCATTACAATAACAGGGGAGGTTAGCATTTTCTATCATACCCCTAAGACATGCTAACATCTCACCATTACAATAACAGGAGAGGTTAGCATTTTATATCATACCCCCAAGACATGCTAACATCTCACCATTACAATAACAGGGAGGGGTTAGCATTTTATATCATACCCCCAAGACATGCTAACCTCTCACCATTACAATAACAGGGGAGGTTAGCATTTTATATCATACCCCCAAGACATGCTAACCTCTCACCATTACAATAACAGGGAGGGGTTAGCATTTTATATCATACCTCCAAGACATGCTAACCTCTCACCATTACAATAACAGGGGAGGTTAGCATTTTATATCATACCCCCAAGACATGCTAACCTCTCACCATTACAATAACAGGGGAGGTTAGCATTTTATATCATACCCCCAAGACATGCTAACCTCTCACCATTACAATAACAGGGGAGGTTAGCATTTTATAATCATACCCCCAAGACATGCTAACCTCTCACCATTACAATAACAGGGGAGGTTAGCATTTTATAATCATACCCCCAAGACATGCTAACCTCTCACCATTACAATAACAGGAGAGGTTAGCATTTTCCGCGGGGGTATGATATTTATAGGCGACAAGTACACCGTTTTGAATGTGTCAAGAACTGCAACGGTGCAGTTTTTTTTTTACCCAACAGTTTCCTGTGTGTATAAAGAATGGTCCACCACCCAAAAGAACATCGAGCCAACGTGCCACACCTGTGGGAAGCATTGGAGTCAACATGGGTCAGCATCTCTGTGGAACGCTTGACACCTTGTAGAGCCCCATGCACCGACAAATTGAGTTTCACTCTAAGGTCTACACCTGTTGCATTCGGCACATGTGACAAATAAAATTTGATTATGAAGGTAAACGTGTGTTTTGGGGGGGGGTATATGAACTATATATACTGACTTACAAAGTATACAAGACCAGTGATCAGAGAGATGATGATAGGCTCATAGGAAGTCCCTCCCTCCCTCCTTCTCCCTCTCTCTCTAGGGATAATTAGATATCTTGTCTGAGCAGTTAAGGCCCATCAGCTATCTTCACTCACCTCCCCCTCTAAGGAGTGAGAGAGAGATGACAGAGAGAGACAGAGAGCAGCATGCTATAGCAGCATGCTATGTGAGCAGCATGTTAAACGGAGAGACAATGACCGGTCATGATAGTATGTTTTTTCTCCTCATCTCTCTCTTTTACTCTCCATTCCTCTACACCTCCTCCATTCCATTATACCCTCCAACTTTCTCTCTACATTTTAACTACCTCTCTCCATAGCTTCTCTCTCTCCATACCTTCTTTCACTCCCTCTATTAGATCTCACTCCCCGTTGCTCCCACCGTCTGTCCTTCCCACCGCCTGTCCGTCCCTCCCCACCGCCTGTCCGTCCCTCCCCACCGCCTGTCCGTCCCTCCCCACCGTCTGTCCGTCCCTCCCCACCGTCTGTCCGTCCCTCCCCACCGTCTGTCCGTCCCTCCCCACCGTCTGTCCGTCCCTCCCCACCGTCTGTCCGTCCCTCCCCACCGTCTGTCCGTCCCTCCCCACCGTCTGTCCGTCCCTCCCCACCGTCTGTCCGTCCCTCCCCACCGTCTGTCCGTCCCTCCCCACCGTCTGTCCGTCCCTCCCCACCGTCTGTCCGTCCCTCCCCACCGTCTGTCCGTCCCTCCCCACCGTCTGTCCGTCCCTCCCCACCGTCTGTCCGTCCCTCCCCACCGTCTGTCCGTCCCTCCCCACCGTCTGTCCGTCCCTCCCCACCGCCTGTCCGTCCTCCCCACCGCCTGTCCGTCCTCCCCACCGCCTGTCCGTCCTCCCCACCGCCTGTCCGTCCTCCCCACCGCCTGTCCGTCCTCCTCACCGCCTGTCCGTCCTCCCCACCGCCTGTCCGTCCTCCCCACCGCCTGTCCGTCCTCCCCACCGCCTGTCCGTCCTCCCCACCGCCTGTCCTTCCCACCGCCTGTCCTTCCCACCGCCTGTCCTTCCCACCGCCTGTCCTTCCCACCGCCTGTCCTTCCCACCGCCTGTCCTTCCCACCGCCTGTTCTTCCTATCCGTCTGTCTGTCCTTCCCACCGCCTGTTCTTCCTATCCGTCTGTCTGTCCTTCCCACCGCCTGTCCTCCCCCTCCCCCCGTCTCTCCCCCTCACGCACTTAGTCTCCCTCCGTCTCTCCCTCTCCCCCCTCCCTCCGGCTCTCTCTCCACCGTCTCTCCCCCCCCCCCCCCGTCTCCCTCTCTCCATTTCTCCCTTCCCCCGTCTCCCTCTCCCCCTCCCCCGTCTCTCTTTCTCTTCACCGACACACAAGGGCTGCACTGATACAATCATTAGTCACTACAGCTGAAGCTACTGTGCTGCACTAGTGTGTGTGTGTGTGTGTGTGTGTGTGTGTATATACACAATCCTCGTTTGCAGCAGAAATCCCCATAAGGACAGTAAAACAATGAAAATTCATTTTCCACATCCCCACGAGGACAAAGGCTATTTTAGGCTTAGTGAAAATAGTATTTTTACAAAGAGAGTAAAACATATGCTGTATATATGTGTGAGGAGAAGGAGAGGAGAGGAGAGGAGAGGAGAGGAGAGAGGAAGAAGAGAGAGGAAGAAGAGAGAGAGTGTGTCAAATCAAAGCGTTTATTGGTCGATTACCGTGTCGCAGATGTTATCGCAAGAGCAGCGAAATTCTTATGTTTCTAGCCCCAACAATGCAGCAATATCTAGCCGCAGAACAACAGAATAACAATACGACATAAAAAAATGTATTACAACACACAACAACAACAAAGAACAAGAAATGAAGACCCGTCAGAACGAGGGCTTTGAATATAAATAAATGTAAACTGAACAAAAATATAAAAAAACAACAATTAACGATTTTACTGAGTTACAGTTCATATGAGGAAATCAGTCAATTGAAATAAATGTATTAGGCCCGTAAAATGTTGCGCCACACAGCATTCCTAACCTAGCCCACAAACGTCCGCGGTGTGGATCGGCTGTGTGGATCGGCTGTGTGGATCGGCTGTGTGGATCGGCTGTGTGGATCGGCTGTGTGGATCTGCGGTGCAGTCAAACAAGTCATTTGAAAGAGTAAGAACATTTTCAGAGAGACACCTCAAAAAAGCCAAGATAATGGATATTCATTACCCTTGACAATCAACCGTTCTCTGTCCTGGGTGATGTTGGTTTTTCGCCGACTGGTCGAGCAACCGGTACACACTAAACGTTACCAAGTGCGCTATTGTTCAGATGTTGCCCTACCGGAGTTACACAGTAGTAGCGTCGCTGCTTTAAGCTTCAAGCCTGAAGAGAGAGACCGTTTGGGTCTTTGCATGTCAAAAAATATGCAAACCAAATAACACCATTTGACTCGTTAAATGAGCTTTAAATTTTCACACGTCGTATAACACAGTTCTATTGGGTGTGTGATCTGAATTTGCACGTGCCACCACTACTATCAGTGACAAAGCTGTACCACAAAAAAACAAAAAAAGTCTGTAAACACCGGCCACAAACGATGTGTTTACAATACCGCGTTGGTTAATAAAGTATAAATTGTTCGACCGCAACTTCTGGGCTAGCTAGCTAGCTTTAGCTTGCTATTACCTAGCTAGCACCAATACAACCAGCCTGAATACAATGACCAGTAGAAACTGGAGTCATTTTCATTATTCTTAGCAATGATTTAGGAATCCTTGTAAGTATTAGCTAGGTTTCCACTTGTTGTTCGACTGTTGGAATTGAACTTCAGTTCATGAAAATAAATAGCTAGCCAGCTACTTAACATCTAGGGGAAGGCGTATGCAGTGCATGTCGACCAATAGAAGACATGCAAATTAATAAACTGACCCTAGAACAGACAGCCTGATTTCAGATTTCTCACTTCCTCACAGGAAGTTTGCTCCAACTTGAGTTCTGTATTACTCACAGATATAATTCAAACGGTTTTAGAAACTAGAGAGTGTTTTCTATCCAATAGTAATAATAATATGCATATTGTACGAGCAAGAATTGAGTACGAGGCAGTTTAATTTGGGAACGAAATTTTTACAAAGTGAAAACAGTACCCCCTATTGAGAAAAGGTTAACCCTGTTGCCCAAAGCTAACGTTATAAGCAGCCAGCTACTTAACCCTGTTGCCCGAAGCTAACGTTAGAAGCAGCCAGCTACTAAACCCTGTTGCCCAAAGCTAACGTTATAAGCAGCCAGCTACTTAACCCTGTTGCCCAAAGCTAACGCTATAAGCAGCCAGCTACTTAACCCTGTTGAACAAAGCTAACGTTATAAGCAGCCAGCTACTTAACCCTGTTGCCCAAAGCTAACGCTATAAGCAGCCAGCTACTTAACCCTGATGCCCAAAGCTAACGTTATAAGCAGCCAGCTACTAAACCCTGTTGCCCTAAAGCTAACGTTATAAGCAGCCAGCTACTACACCCTGTTGCCCAAAGCTAACGTTATAAGCAGCCAGCTACTTAACCTTGTTGCCCAAAGCTAACGTTATAAGCAGCCAGCTACTAAACCCTGTTGCCCAAAGCTAACGTTATAAGCAACCAGCTACTTAACCCTGTTACCCAAAGCTAACGTTATAAGCAGCCAGCTACTTAACCTTGTTGCCCAAAGCTAACGTTATAAGCAGCCAGCTACTTAACCCTGTTGCCCAAAGCTAACGTTATAAGCAGCCAGCTACTTAACCCTGTTGCCCAAAGCTAACGTTATAAGCAGCCAGCTACTAAACCCTGTTGCCCAAAGCTAACGTTATAAGCAGCCAGCTACTTAACCCTGTTGCCCTAAAGCTAACGTTATAAGCAGCCAGCTACTAAACCTTGTTGCCCAAAGCTAACGTTATAAGCAGCCAGCTACTTAACCATGTTGGCCAAAGCTAACGTTATAAGCAGCCAGCTACTTAACCCTGTTGCCTAAAGCTAACGTTATAAGCAGCCAGCTACTAAACCCTGTTGCCCAAAGCTAACGTTATAAGCAGCCAGCTACTTAACCCTGTTGCCCTAAAGCTAACGTTATAAGCAGCCAGCTACTTAACCCTGTTGCCCAAAGCTAACGCTATAAGCAGCTAGCTACTTAAACCTGTTGCCCAATGCTAACGTTATAAGCAGCCAGCTACTTAACCCTGTTGTCCTAAAGCTAACGTTATAAGCAGCCAGCTACTTAACCCTGTTGCCTAAAGCTAACGTTATAAGCAGCTAGCTACTTAAACCTGTTGCCCAATGCTAACGTTATAAGCAGCCAGCTACTTAACCCTGTTGTCCTAAAGCTAACGTTATAAGCAGCCAGCTACTTTACCCTGTTGCCCAAAGCTAACGTTATAAGCAGCCAGCTAGCTTCATCTGGCTAGTGAGGCTCGACCGGACCGGGTTATGTGTTGTGAAGCTAGCCACAATAAGGATTAGGCACAATAGTGGAATTTGCAGTTTGCCATCAAAATAAAAGTACCTCTTTGAAAGTGATGCAGAAGGTTACAATTGGTGGAATCATGTCACATTTACACTAGATAATGTTAAACAAGGTTGGAATGTGAAGCAATGAAATGGGGTGTCAGTCTACTAGGAGACACCCACAGAACACAACTGTGAAGAGTTTACGCAAATATTAGCGTTGTAGCTCTTTTCGCGGGACTGACTGTGAAATCACCTCCCCAGTCAGCCTATTGTGTGTGTTGACATTCATATTGCACTGTACAGCTTTACCTAAGGATTGGGGATCAATGAAATGGGAAATCAGTCTACTCAATAGATAAGATATTTTTCCCCCAACGTCCTCAGAGTTATCTGACTCCAAAACATCCACGCCTACCCCCGGCCAAACCCGGACGACGCTGGGCCAATTGTGCAGCGTCCTATGGGACGCCCAATCACGGCTGGATGTTATACCGCCTGGATTCGAACCAGGGACGGTAGTGACGCCTCTTGCACTGAGATGCAGTGTGTTTTAACTATTTAACTGTACTAGAATGCTTAAAAGGCCGCTAAAATTTGAAATATTGGTATCATTTTAGGGGGGGATGAAAAATATCGGATATCGGTACAGGTCAAAAATGTCATGGGGCCTTTGTGTTGGGGTCTTTTGTCCCCAGCACAAGGTGCACCTGTGTAATGATTATTAAATTGATTAACACAGAAGACAAGCAAAATGGATAAGAGAGTGGTGTTATAGCAGGAACAGCGACATCTATTGGTCAAAACCCAGTCCTACTTTATGGTAAATAATATAACCAACTTCTATTACTAATTTCCCTGAACGGGGGAAAAATAAAAATCACCAGATTCACAGGGAATAATTTACATAGTACGGAGATGCAATACTCCAAGCCGCAGTGTCATACTACTTTATCAAACATAGAGAGCTGATGCTGTACACGGGTTGTCGAGGGTTCATTGGGTGGCTTTAAAAAATAAAATAAAAAATAATGAATGTCTTATTTATTGGTATGTTAACATTATTTAAGTGACCAGTGTTAAGTAACCTATGCGTGTGCGTGCGTATAACATGCTGACCAGACTGCCCGCGTGTGCATGTTGTTTTTTGTCCCCCCACACCAGATGATCAGGACACGCAGGTTGAAATATCAAAACAAACTCTGAACCAACTACACTGCTCAAAAAAATAAAGGGAACACTTAAACAACACAATGTAACTCCAAGTCAATCACATTTCTGTGAAATCAAACTGTCCACTTAGGAAGCAACACTGATTGAAAATAAATTTCACATGCTGTTGTGCAAATGGAATAGACAAAAGGTGGAAATTATAGGCAATTAGCAAGACACCCCCCAAAAAAGGAGTGATTCTGCAGGTGGTGACCACAGACCACTTCTCAGTTCCTATGCTTCCTGGCTGATGTTTTGGTCACTTTTGAATGCTGGCGGTGCTCTCACTCTAGTGGTAGCATGAGACGGAGTCTACAACCCACACAAGTGGCTCAGGTAGTGCAGTTCATCCAGGATGGCACATCAATGCGAGCTGTGGCAAAAAGGTTTGCTGTGTCTGTCAGCGTAGTGTCCAGAGCATGGAGGCGCTACCAGGAGACAGGCCAGTACATCAGGAGACGTGGAGGAGGCCGTAGGAGGGCAACAACCCAGCAGCAGGACCGCTACCTCCGCCTTTGTGCAAGGAGGTGCACTGCCAGCGCAGAGTGAGAGCACCGCCAGCATTCAAAAGTGACCAAAACATCAGCCAGGAAGCATAGGAACTGAGAAGTGGTGTGTGGTCACCATCTGCAGAATCACTCCTTTTTTGGGGGTGTCTTGCTAATTGCCTATAATTTCCACCTTTTGTCTATTCCATTTGCACAACAGCATGTGAAATCTATTGTCAACCAGTGTTGCTTCCTAAGTGGACAGTTTGATTTCACAGAAGTGTGATTGACATGGAGTTACATTGTGTTGTTTAGGTGTTCCTTTTATTTTTTTGAGCAGTGTATATTAATTTGGGGACCGGTCGAAAAGCATTAAACGTTTATGGCAATTTAGCTAGCTAGCTTGCTGTGGCTAACTAATTTGTCCTGGGAGATAAATGGCGGGTTGTTATTTTAAATGCACAAGGTCCTCTACTCCGACAATTAGTCCACAGATAACAGGGTAAACATTAGCTTCTACTAATCTCTCCTCCTTCAGGTTTCTTCTTCTCTGGACTTTACATGGTGGTTGTCAACCAACTTTAAGGTGCATTACCACCACCAACTGGCCTGGAGTGTGGACCTCAGTTCATCTTTCAATCACCCACGTGGGTATATGCTCCTAAAAACCAATGCGGAGATGGGAGAGGCGGGACTTGCAGCGCGTCAAGTGCCACAAATACAACCAAGTTCTATTTTAGCGCCAGGCTACGCAGATGCTCGTTGACGTGCGCGAGCAATGTGGGTGCAATGACTGAATAACACGTGTAGATTTATTTCTGTAACGCTCGCCTTGCGAGCGGTGTGGTCTACATGTCTCACCCATACAGGAAGTACAATCATAAAGGATATGAGAGCCAGGGCCTTGTTCCTGAAGTCTACCACAGTGTAGCTGCTGACCAGGGGATCCACAAAGCCGATCATGTGATGACTGCACTGGGCACGCTCCTCCGCCGTCACCTTATTGGTTATGATGTCCAGCCCACGATACACCTGAGGAAGACAGAGAGAACCAATCAGATGTCAAGATCGACAAGGCAGAGAAGTTACAATGAAATGTGCTTCAGGGACCAATCGAACCACAATTAACACAAAACAAAGTAGAGTGAGTTAGACACAGTAGCCAATAACAGAACAGTCACTGAGCTAAGCAGACCCACGGACACCGTGGGATAACAGAACAGTCACTGAGCTAAGCAGACTCACGGACACCGTGGGATAACAGAACAGTCACTGAGCTAAGCAGACTCACGGACACCGTGGGATAACAGAGCAGTCACTGAGCTAAGCAGACTCACGGACACCGTGGGATAACAGAGCAGTCACTGAGCTAAGCAGATACCCCATGTCCTGTAGTCTCTCTCTTCAGGCTCACTACACATTCATGTCCTGTAGTCTCTCTCTTCAGTCTCACTACACATTCATGTCCTGTAGTCTCTTCAGGCTCACTACACATTCATGTCCTGTAGTCTCTTCAGGCTCACTACACATTCATGTCCTGTAGTCTCTCTCTTCAGTCTCACTACACATTCATGTCCTGTAGTCTCTCTCTTCAGTCTCACTACACATTCATGTCCTGTAGTCTCTTCAGGCTCACTACACATTCATGTCCTGTAGTCTCTTCAGTCTCACTACACATTCATGTCCTGTAGTCTCTCTCTTCAGTCTCAATACACATTCATGTCCTGTAGTCTCTCTCTTCAGTCTCACTACACATTCATGTCCTGTAGTCTCTCTCTTCAGTCTCACTACACATTCATGTCCTGTAGTCTCTCTCTTCAGTCTCACTACACATTCATGTCCTGTAGTCTCTCTCTTCAGGCTCACTACACATTCACGTCCTGTAGTCTCTTCAGTCTCACTACACATTCATGTCCTGTAGTCTCTTCAGTCTCACTACACATTCATGTCCTGTAGTCTCTCTCTTCAGGCTCACTACACATTCACGTCCTGTAGTCTCTTCAGGCTCACTACACATTCATGTCCTGTAGTCTCTTCAGGCTCACTACACATTCATGTCCTGTAGTCTCTCTCTTCAGGCTCACTACACATTCATGTCCTGTAGTCTCTCTCTTCAGGCTCACTACACATTCATGTCCTGTAGTCTCTTCAGTCTCACTACACATTCATGTCCTGTAGTCTCTTCAGTCTCACTACACATTCATGTCCTGTAGTCTCTCTCTTCAGGCTCACTACACATTCATGTCCTGTAGTCTCTCTCTTCAGTCTCACTACACATTCATGTCCTGTAGTCTCTCTTCAGGCTCACTACACATTCATGTCCTGTAGTCTCTTCAGGCTCACTACACATTCATGTCCTGTAGTCTCTCTCTTCAGGCTCACTACACATTCATGTCCTGTAGTCTCTCTCTTCAGTCTCACTACACATTCATGTCCTGTAGTCTCTCTCTTCAGTCTCACTACACATTCATGTCCTGTAGTCTCTTCAGGCTCACTACACATTCATGTCCTGTAGTCTCTTCAGTCTCACTACACATTCATGTCCTGTAGTCTCTCTCTTCAGTCTCAATACACATTCATGTTCTGTAGTCTCTCTCCAGTCTCACTACACATTCATGTCCTGTAGTCTCTCTCTTCAGTCTCACTACACATTCATGTCCTGTAGTCTCTCTCTTCAGGCTCACTACACATTCACGTCCTGTAGTCTCTTCAGGCTCACTACACATTCATGTCCTGTAGTCTCTTCAGGCTCACTACACATTCATGTCCTGTAGTCTCTCTCTTCAGGCTCACTACACATTCATGTCCTGTAGTCTCTCTCTTCAGGCTCACTACACATTCATGTCCTGTAGTCTCTTCAGTCTCACTACACATTCATGTCCTGTAGTCTCTTCAGTCTCACTACACATTCATGTCCTGTAGTCTCTCTCTTCAGGCTCACTACACATTCATGTCCTGTAGTCTCTTCAGTCTCACTACACATTCATGTCCTGTAGTCTCTCTCCTCAGGCTCACTACACATTCATGTCCTGTAGTCTCTTCAGTCTCACTACACATTCATGTCCTGTAGTCTCTCTCTTCAGGCTCACTACACATTCATGTCCTGTAGTCTCTCTCTTCAGGCTCACTACACATTCATGTCCTGTAGTCTCTCTCTTCAGTCTCACTACACATTCATGTCCTGTAGTCTCTCTCTTCAGGCTCACTACACATTCATGTCCTGTAGTCTCTCTCCTCAGGCTCACTACACATTCATGTCCTGTAGTCTCTCTCTTCAGGCTCACTACACATTCATGTCCTGTAGTCTCTCTCTTCAGTCTCACTACACATTCATGTCCTGTAGTCTCTCTCTTCAGGCTCACTACACATTCATGTCCTGTAGTCTCTCTCTTCAGGCTCACTACACATTCATGTCCTGTAGTCTCTCTCTTCAGGCTCACTACACATTCACGTCCTGTAGTCTCTCTCTTCAGGCTCACTACACATTCATGTCCTGTAGTCTCTTCAGGCTCACTACACATTCATGTCCTGTAGTCTCTTCAGTCTCACTACACATTCATGTCCTGTAGTCTCTCTCCTCAGGCTCACTACACATTCATGTCCTGTAGTCTCTCTCTTCAGGCTCACTACACATTCATGTCCTGTAGTCTCTCTCTTCAGTCTCACTACACATTCATGTCCTGTAGTCTCTTCAGTCTCACTACACATTCATGTCCTGTAGTCTCTTCAGTCTCACTACACATTCATGTCCTGTAGTCTCTCTCTTCAGGCTCACTACACATGCATGTCCTGTAGTCTCTTCAGTCTCACTACACATTCATGTCCTGTAGTCTCTCTCTTCAGGCTCACTACACATTCATGTCCTGTAGTCTCTCTCTTCAGGCTCACTACACATTCATGTCCTGTAGTCTCTCTCTTCAGGCTCACTACACATTCATGTCCTGTAGTCTCTCTCTTCAGGCTCACTACACATTCATGTCCTGTAGTCTCTCTCTTCAGGCTCACTACACATTCATGTCCTGTAGTCTCTTCAGTCTCACTACACATTCATGTCCTGTAGTCTCTTCAGGCTCACTACACATTCATGTCCTGTAGTCTCTTCAGGCTCACTACACATTCATGTCCTGTAGTCTCTCTCTTCAGGCTCACTACACATTCATGTCCTGTAGTCTCTTCAGGCTCACTACACATTCACTTCCTGTAGTCTCTTCAGGCTCACTACACATTCATGTCCTGTAGTCTCTCTCTTCAGTCTCACTACACATTCATGTCCTGTAGTCTCTTCAGTCTCACTACACATTCATGTCCTGTAGTCTCTCTCTTCAGGCTCACTACACATTCATGTCCTGTAGTCTCTCTCTTCAGGCTCACTACACATTCATGTCCTGTAGTCTCTCTCTTCAGGCTCACTACACATTCATGTCCTGTAGTCTCTCTCTTCAGGCTCACTACACATTCATGTCCTGTAGTCTCTTCAGGCTCACTACACATTCATGTCCTGTAGTCTCTTCAGTCTCACTACACATTCATGTCCTGTAGTCTCTCTCCTCAGGCTCACTACACATTCATGTCCTGTAGTCTCTTCAGTCTCACTACACATTCATGTCCTGTAGTCTCTCTCTTCAGGCTCACTACACATTCATGTCCTGTAGTCTCTCTCTTCAGGCTCACTACACATTCATGTCCTGTAGTCTCTCTCTTCAGTCTCACTACACATTCATGTCCTGTAGTCTCTTCAGTCTCACTACACATTCATGTCCTGTAGTCTCTTCAGTCTCACTACACATTCATGTCCTGTAGTCTCTCTCTTCAGGCTCACTACACATGCATGTCCTGTAGTCTCTTCAGTCTCACTACACATTCATGTCCTGTAGTCTCTCTCTTCAGGCTCACTACACATTCATGTCCTGTAGTCTCTTCAGGCTCACTACACATTCATGTCCTGTAGTCTCTTCAGTCTCACTACACATTCATGTCCTGTAGTCTCTCTCCTCAGGCTCACTACACATTCATGTCCTGTAGTCTCTTCAGTCTCACTACACATTCATGTCCTGTAGTCTCTCTCTTCAGGCTCACTACACATTCATGTCCTGTAGTCTCTCTCTTCAGGCTCACTACACATTCATGTCCTGTAGTCTCTCTCTTCAGTCTCACTACACATTCATGTCCTGTAGTCTCTTCAGTCTCACTACACATTCATGTCCTGTAGTCTCTTCAGTCTCACTACACATTCATGTCCTGTAGTCTCTCTCTTCAGGCTCACTACACATGCATGTCCTGTAGTCTCTTCAGTCTCACTACACATTCATGTCCTGTAGTCTCTCTCTTCAGGCTCACTACACATTCATGTCCTGTAGTCTCTCTCTTCAGGCTCACTACACATTCATGTCCTGTAGTCTCTCTCTTCAGGCTCACTACACATTCATGTCCTGTAGTCTCTCTCTTCAGGCTCACTACACATTCATGTCCTGTAGTCTCTCTCTTCAGGCTCACTACACATTCATGTCCTGTAGTCTCTTCAGTCTCACTACACATTCATGTCTTGTAGTCTCTTCAGGCTCACTACACATTCATGTCCTGTAGTCTCTTCAGGCTCACTACACATTCATGTCCTGTAGTCTCTCTCTTCAGGCTCACTACACATTCATGTCCTGTAGTCTCTTCAGTCTCACTACACATTCATGTCCTGTAGTCTCTTCAGTCTCACTACACATTCATGTCCTGTAGTCTCTCTCTTCAGTCTCACTACACATTCATGTCCTGTAGTCTCTCTCTTCAGGCTCACTACACATTCATGTCCTGTAGTCTCTCTCTTCAGGCTCACTACACATTCATGTCCTGTAGTCTCTCTCTTCAGGCTCACTACACATTCATGTCCTGTAGTCTCTCTCTTCAGGCTCACTACACATTCATGTCCTGTAGTCTCTCTCTTCAGGCTCACTACACATTCATGTCCTGTAGTCTCTTCAGTCTCACTACACATTCATGTCCTGTAGTCTCTCTCTTCAGTCTCACTACACATTCATGTCCTGTAGTCTCTTCAGGCTCACTACACATTCATGTCCTGTAGTCTCTTCAGTCTCACTACACATTCATGTCCTGTAGTCTCTCTCTTCAGGCTCACTACACATTCATGTCCTGTAGTCTCTTCAGTCTCACTACACATTCACGTCCTGTAGTCTCTTCAGTCTCACTACACATTCACGTCCTGTAGTCTCTTCAGTCTCACTACACATTCATGTCCTGTAGTCTCTCTCTTCAGGCTCACTACACATTCATGTCCTGTAGTCTCTTCAGTCTCACTACACATTCATGTCCTGTAGTCTCTTCAGGCTCACTACACATTCATGTCCTGTAGTCTCTTCAGGCTCACTACACATTCATGTCCTGTAGTCTCTCTCTTCAGGCTCACTACACATTCATGTCCTGTAGTCTCTTCAGTCTCACTACACATTCATGTCCTGTAGTCTCTCTCTTCAGGCTCACTACACCATTATGTCCTGTAGTCTCTCTCTTCAGGCTCACTACACATTCATGTCCTGTAGTCTCTTCAGGCTCACTACACATTCACGTCCTGTAGTCTCTCTCTTCAGGCTCACTACACATTCATGTCCTGTAGTCTCTCTCTTCAGGCTCACTACACATTCATGTCCTGTAGTCTCTTCAGGCTCACTACACATTCATGTCCTGTAGTCTCTTCAGGCTCACTACACATTCATGTCCTGTAGTCTCTTCAGTCTCACTACACATTCATGTCCTGTAGTCTCTTCAGGCTCACTACACATTCATGTCCTGTAGTCTCTTCAGGCTCACTACACATTCATGTCCTGTAGTCTCTCTCTTCAGTCTCACTACACATTCATGTCCTGTAGTCTCTTCAGTCTCACTACACATTCACGTCCTGTAGTCTCTTCAGTCTCACTACACATTCATGTCCTGTAGTCTCTTCAGTCTCACTACACATTCATGTCCTGTAGTCTCTTCAGTCTCACTACACATTCATGTCCTGTAGTCTCTTCAGTCTCACTACACATTCATGTCCTGTAGTCTCTCTCTTCAGGCTCACTACACATTCATGTCCTGTAGTCTCTTCAGGCTCACTACACATTCATGTCCTGTAGTCTCTTCAGTCTCACTACACATTCATGTCCTGTAGTCTCTCTCTTCAGTCTCAATACACATTCATGTCCTGTAGTCTCTCTCTTCAGTCTCACTACACATTCATGTCCTGTAGTCTCTTCAGTCTCACTACACATTCATGTCCTGTAGTCTCTCTCTTCAGGCTCACTACACATTCATGTCCTGTAGTCTCTTCAGGCTCACTACACATTCATGTCCTGTAGTCTCTTCAGGCTCACTACACATTCATGTCCTGTAGTCTCTCTCTTCAGGCTCACTACACATTCATGTCCTGTAGTCTCTTCAGGCTCACTACACATTCATGTCCTGTAGTCTCTCTCTTCAGGCTCACTACACATTCATGTCCTGTAGTCTCTCTCTTCAGTCTCACTACACATTCATGTCCTGTAGTCTCTCTCTTCAGGCTCACTACACATTCATGTCCTGTAGTCTCTCTCTTCAGTCTCACTACACATTCATGTCCTGTAGTCTCTCTCTTCAGGCTCACTACACATTCACGTCCTGTAGTCTCTTCAGGCTCACTACACATTCACGTCCTGTAGTCTCTTCAGGCTCACTACACATTCACGTCCTGTAGTCTCTTCAGGCTCACTACACATTCATGTCCTGTAGTCTCTCTCTTCAGGCTCACTACACATTCACGTCCTGTAGTCTCTTCAGGCTCACTACACATTCATGTCCTGTAGTCTCTCTCTTCAGGCTCACTACACATTCATGTCCTGTAGTCTCTTCAGGCTCACTACACATTCACGTCCTGTAGTCTCTTCAGGCTCACTACACATTCACGTCCTGTAGTCTCTTCAGGCTCACTACACATTCATGTCCTGTAGTCTCTCTCTTCAGGCTCACTACACATTCACGTCCTGTAGTCTCTTCAGTCTCACTACACATTCATGTCCTGTAGTCTCTCTCTTCAGGCTCACTACACATTCATGTCCTGTAGTCTCTTCAGGCTCACTACACATTGCCTACATTTAGTGTGTGGGGGGGGGGGGGGGGAGAGAAAACATTGACATAACAGAAGGCAGACACTCCATCAGTAATGAGAACATAACGCTCCCTAAAATTACCAGACAGCGTACCACTTCCTCTCACACACACACACACACACACACACACACACACACACACACTCAGCGATAGAACGATCAACGTGTTCTCCTAGTTGTCAGTGCGTTTACCCATCTCCCTCTGTGCCTGTCAGCGCAACAGGAAACACGGTACGCTGACATCGAAGAGGGGGGGGGGGGGGCCTGCTCCTTTAACACACGTGGTGGCAAACTCATTCCACGGTCTCTACTTTCAATTAAAGACCTAGATAAGCAGGTGAGGCAAGTTCCTTACTAATTAGTAACCTTGATTCATCAACCCGATGTAAAAAAGGGAGAAGTAAAAACATGCAGACAGGCCCTCCGTGGAATGAGTTGGACACGTGCTCTGCGGAATGTTCCGGATCTAAGAGGATAGATATCAAACATGAAGAGATAACACGGCTGAATGGATAGATAAAAGCCACAGACCTCAACGAAAAGGCCAATCAAAACTCTAAGTAGTACAAAAAGGATTGTAACTAACGGTGCTTAAACTGTGCCTGCTAGGAGAGGAGACAGTGGAGAGGAGACAGTGGAGAAGAGAAAGAGGAGAAGAGAAAGGGTAGAGGAGACAGTGGAGAAGAGAAAGAGGAGAAGAGAAAGAGGAGAAGAGAAAGAGGAGAAGAGAAAGAGGAGAAGAGAAAGGGTAGAGGAGACAGTGGAGAAGAGACAGTGGAGAGGAGACAGTGGAGAAGAGAAAGAGGAGAAGAGAAAGAGGAGAAGAGAAAGAGGAGAAGAGAAAGAGGAGAAGAGAAAGAGGAGAAGAGAAAGAGGAGAAGAGAAAGAGGAGAAGAGAAAGAGGAGAAGAGAAAGAGGAGAAGAGAAAGGGTAGAGGAGACAGTGGAGAGGAGAAAGAGGAGAGGAGAAAGAGGAGAAGAAACAGGGTAGAAAGAGGAGACAGTGAGGTGGAGACAGAGGAGCCGAGACAGAGGAGCCGAGACAGAGGAGCCGAGGCAGAGGAGCCGAGGCAGAGGAGCCGAGGCAGAGGAGCCGAGGCAGAGGAGAGGAGGCAGAGGAGAGGAGACAGAGGAGACTGAGACAGAGGAGCGGAGACAGAGGAGCGGAGACAGAGGAGACTGAGACAGAGGAGACTGAGACAGAGGAGACTGAGACAGAGGAGACTGAGACAGAGGAGACTGAGACAGAGAGGAGAGGAGACAGAGGAGAGGAGACAGAGGAGAGGAGACAGAGGAGAGGAGACAGAGGAGAGGAGACAGAGGGGCGGAGACAGAGGAGAGGAGACAGAGGAGACTGAGACAGAGGGGCGGAGACAGAGGAGCGGAGACAGAGGGGCGGAGACAGAGGAGAGGAGACAGAGGAGAGGAGACAGAGGAGACAGAGGAGACTGAAACAGAAGAGCGGAGACAGAGGAGACTGAGACAGAGGAGACTGAGACAGAGGAGACTGAGACAGAGGAGAGGAGAAAGAGGAGAGGAGAAAGAGGAGAAGAAACAGGGTAGAAAGAGGAGACAGTGAGGTGGAGACAGAGGAGCCGAGACAGAGGAGCCGAGACAGAGGAGCCGAGGCAGAGGAGCGGAGACAGAGGAGAGGAGACAGAGGAGAGGAGACAGAGGAGACAGAGGAGACTGAAACAGAAGAGCGGAGACAGAGGAGACTGAGACAGAGGAGACTGAGACAGAGGAGACTGAGACAGAGGAGACTGAGACAGAGGAGACTGAGACAGAGGAGCGGAGACAGAGGAGCGGAGACAGAGGAGCGGAGACAGAGGAGCGGAGACAGAGGAGCGGAGACAGAGGAGCGGAGACAGAGGAGCGGAGACAGAGGAGCGGAGACAGAGGAGCGGAGACAGAGGAGCGGAGACAGAGGAGCGGAGACAGAGGAGCGGAGACAGAGGAGCGGAGACAGAGGAGCGGAGACAGAGGAGACTGAGACAGAGGAGACTGAGACAGAGGAGCGGAGACAGAGGAGCGGAGACAGAGGAGCGGAGACAGAGGAGACTGAGACAGAGGAGACTGAGACAGAGAGGAGAGGAGACAGAGGAGAGGAGACAGAGGAGAGGAGACAGAGGAGAGGAGACAGAGGGGCGGAGACAGAGGGGCGGAGACAGAGGGGCGGAGACAGAGGGGCGGAGACAGAGGGGCGGAGACAGAGGGGCGGAGACAGAGGGGCGGAGACAGAGGGGCGGAGACAGAGGGGCGGAGACAGAGGGGCGGAGACAGAGGGGCGGAGACAGAGGGGCGGAGACAGAGGGGCGGAGACAGAGGAGACTGAGACAGAGGAGCGGAGACAGAGGAGCGGAGACAGAGGAGCGGAGACAGAGGAGCGGAGACAGAGGAGCGGAGACAGAGGAGCGGAGACAGAGGAGCGGAGACAGAGGAGCCGAGACAGAGGAGCGGAGACAGAGGAGCGGAGACAGAGGAGCGGAGACAGAGGAGACTGAGACAGAGGAGACTGAGACAGAGGAGCGGAGACAGAGGAGCGGAGACAGAGGAGCGGAGACAGAGGAGACTGAGACAGAGGAGACTGAGACAGAGGAGACTGAGACAGAGAGGAGAGGAGACAGAGAGGAGAGGAGACAGAGGAGAGGAGACAGAGGAGAGGAGACAGAGGGGCGGAGACAGAGGGGCGGAGACAGAGGGGCGGAGACAGAGGGGCGGAGACAGAGGGGCGGAGACAGAGGGGCGGAGACAGAGGGGCGGAGACAGAGGGGCGGAGACAGAGGGGCGGAGACAGAGGGGCGGAGACAGAGGGGCGGAGACAGAGGGGCGGAGACAGAGGGGCGGAGACAGAGGGGCGGAGACAGAGGGGCGGAGACAGAGGAGCGGAGACAGAGGAGCGGAGACAGAGGAGCGGAGACAGAGGAGCGGAGACAGAGGAGAGGAGACAGAGGAGAGGAGACAGAGGAGAGGAGACAGGGGAGAGGAGACAGGGGAGACAGAGGAGACAGAGCGAGTGGCAGGGTAAAGTGGCTCTAATTTGGAGCCGCGATCCTCCCTGATTTAGAGGGGTTTGGTCCACAAAGCAGGGAGAGCGCACACACACAGCTCTCGCTATTCAAAAGAGCTCGTACCAGCCTCCTCCAGACACGCTCCAACCCTCTCACTCTGTGTGCACATTCATCTTCTCTCTCTACTTCCCAGTCATGTCCGTTGCTTTCTCTTTCCCCCCCCCCCCCCCTCCCCTCCGCTCCCACCGACTGTTTCTCCCCGATCCGTCCCATCTCTCCGGCCAGTCTACTGTATCCACCACAGGTTAGCGTTTCTCATCATGAATCTTGTTCTGGAGGCAGCTCTGCAGAGTGATCGCGAGCTAGCACAGCCACAAAGCTATCAGAAATCATTCAGTTCTACCTCCAGGACAAGATTGTTACCAATCCCACAAGGTATGACGCCAAACACCCAGAAAAGGCTACTCTCCTCGATGTTATCCTCACAAATAATCCTGATAGGTATACGGTCTGGTAATTTCTGTAATGACCTTAGTGATCACTGTTTTACAGCCTGTGTTCGTAATGGCTGCTCAGTGAAACGACCTGTCCTGATTTGTCAGACTCTTGCTAAAAGAACTAATGAGCAAGCCTTCCTTCATGACCTGGCCTCTGGTATAGAATCATCTTGATCCCCTCTGTCGAAGACGCTTGGACCTTCTTTTTAGATATTTTCAGTGGTATTGTTAACAAACACCACCCCAATAAAGAACATGAGAATGAAAAACAGGTTCAGCCCCTGGTTCGACTATGATCTTGCAAAGTTATTACTCCACCTCAAGAATTCCATTTGGCGAAAGGCTCAGCACACGCATACTCAGGCTGACTGGCTCTCGTTCAGGTAAATGAGAAATAAGTGCACTCAGGCTGTCCGGAAGGCCAAAGTTAGTTACTTTAAGGAGCAGTTCTCTCTCTGTGGGTCTAACCCCAAGAAGTTCTGGAAAACGGTTAAAGACCTGGAGAACAAACCCTCCTCCTCCTCCCATGTCCCTTAATGTTGATGATGTGGTTGTTACTGACAAGAAGCACATGTCTGAGCTCTTTAAATCACCACTTCATTAAGTCAGGATTCCTATTTGACTCAGCCATGTCTTCTTGCCCGTCCTACATTTCCTCATCTCCCACCCCATCGAACGCGACTATCCCCGATGCTTCTCTTTCTTTTCCCCCTGCCCCGCTACAAAGTTTCTCCCTGCAGACGGTCACTGAGACCGAGGACCTAAAGGAGCTCCTGAAACTTGACCCCCAAAAAACATCTGGGTCAGATGGTTTAGACCCTTTCTTCTTTAAAGGTTGCTGCCCCTATCATCACCAAGCCTATCTTCAACCGTTTTAACCTGTCTCTCCTCTCTGGGGAGGTTCCCATTGCTTGGAAGGCAGCCACGGTTCAACCTTTATTTAAAGGGGAGATCAAGCTGATCCTAACTGTTATAGGCCTATTTCTATTTTGCCCTGTTTATCAAAAGTGTTGGGAAAAACTTGACAATAATCAACTGACTGGCTTTCTTGATGTCTATAGTATTCTCTCTGGTATGCAATCTGGTTTCCGCTCAGGTTATGGATGTGTCACTGTAACCTTAAAAAGGCACTCGATGATGTCACCATTGCCCTTGATTCTAAGCAATGTTGTGCTGCTATTTTTATTGACTTGGCCAAAGCTTTTGATACGGTAGACCATTACATTCTTGTGGGCCGGCTAAGGAGTATTGGTGTCTCTGAGGGGTCTTTGGCCTGGTTTGCTAACTACCTCTCTCAAAGAGTGCTGTGTATAAAGTCAGAAAATCTGCTGTCTCAGCCACTGCATGTCACAAAGGGAGTACCCCAAGGCTCAATCCTAGGCCCCACGCTCTTTTCAATTTACGTCAACAACATAGCTCAGGCAGTAGGAAGCTCTCATCCATTTACATGCAGATACAGTCTTATTCTGAGCTGGCACCTCCCGGGATTTTGTGTTAACTGCTCTACAACAAAGCTTTCTTAGTGTCCAACAAGCTCTCCACCCTTAATCTTGTTCTGAACACCTCCAAAACAAAAGTCATGTGGTTTGGTAAGAAGAATGCCCCTCTCCCCACAGGTGTGATTACTACCTCTGAGGGTTTAGAGCTTGAGGTAGTCACCTCATACAAGTACTTGGGAGTATAGCTAGACGGTACACTGTCCTTCTCTCAGCACATATCAAAGCAGCAAGCTAAAGTTAAATCTAGACTTGGTTTCCTCTATAGTAATCGCTCCTCTTTCATCCCAGCTGTCAAACTAACCCTGATTCAGATGACCATCCTACCCATGCTAGATTACGGAGACGTAACTTATAGATCGGCGGGTAAGGTTGCTCTCGAGCGGCTAGATGTTCTTTACCATTGGGCCATCAGATTTGCCACCAACGCTCCTCATAGGACATATCACTGCACTCTATACTCCGTTTTTCCCCACCCTTTATTTAACCAGGTAGGCCAGTTATTTCACCTTTATTTAACCAGGTAGGCCAGTTATTTCACCTTTATTTAACCAGGTAGGCCAGTTATTTCACCTTTATTTAACCAGGTAGGCCAGTTATTTCACCTTTATTTAACCAGGTAGGCCAGTTGAGAACAAGTTCTCATTTACAACTGCGACCTGGCCAAGATAAAGCAAAGCGACAAAAACAACAACACAGAGTAACACATAAACAAACATACGGTCAATAACACAATAGAAAAATATATATACAGGTTGTGCAAATGTCGTAAGATTAGGGAGGTAAGGCAATAAATAGGCCACCGAGGCAAAATAATTACTATTTAGCATTAACACTGGAGTGATAGATGTGCAGATGATGATGTGCAAGTACAGATACTGGGGTGCAAAAGAGCAGAAAAAATATATAACAAATATGGGGATGAGGTAGGTAGTTGGTTGGATGGGCTATTTACAGATGGGCTGTGTACAGGTACAGTGATTGGTAAGCTGCTCTGACAGCTGACGCTTAAAGTTATAGAGGGAGATGTGAGACTCCAGCTTCATTGATTTCTGCAATTCGTTCCAGTCGTTGGCAGCAGAGAACTGGAAGGAAAGGCGGCCAAAGGAAGTGTTGGCTTCGGGGATGACCAGTGAAATATACCTGCTGGAGCGTGTGCTACGAGTGGGTGCTGCTATGGTGACCAGAAAGAAACGAAAGGCGGAGATATTCACTGGTCTACAGAACATGCAAAAAAAATAATCGCTGCGAAAGAGGGGCAACACTTCAAATCTCTCGAGTCGTCTTCGTGACCAACCACCCACTACTTTATAGCGAATGCAAGGTAAGTTAACGTTTAGCTCAATGCGTGGACTTCGGAATGAGGGAAAATGTCATGGTTTGTCTGTCTAAACTTGCTCATAAGCTTGTCAATAATGTAAACTGAAGCGTTCAGTGTTACCTACTCTTGTAATAACACGTTGTTCTGCTGGTGTAATGCGTCGTGTGTTTGCAGACTGTTCGCCCATTGCACACCATAACTAACACATTGTGTTAACCAACATATTTTGTTCATTGAAAATCCAGCAGTCGTCGACTTGGTTGTAAAAGCGTTCCAAAAGGAGAAACACTATAGACCCCTCCATCATAGACTCCTCCCTATACCATAGACTCCCTCCACCATAGACTCCCTCCACCATAGACTCCCTCCTATACCATAGACTCCCTCCTATACCATAGACTCCCTCCTATACCATAGACTCCTCCCTATACCATAGACTCCCTCCATCATAGACTCCTCCCTATACCATAGACTCCCTCCACCATAGACTCCCTCCACCATAGACTCCCTCCACCATAGACTCCCTCCACCATAGACTCCCTCCACCATAGACTCCCTCCACCATAGACTCCCTCCACCATAGACTCCCTCCACCATAGACTCCCTATACCATACCAGTCTTCTTAAGAATCATTTGTATTTATGCAAATTGTGCATGGGGTCATTGTATATACTCAAATGCAACACAGAAGATCGACTGTGTGTGTGTGTGTGTGTGTGTTTGAATAATACTAATTATAAATGAAAACACCAATAGTTAATTTGCTATTCCCTTGTTTACATAGTGGGAGTGCAGCAGGCAAACCCAGTGATGCTATTGGTCCATCCTCGTCTACAGTTGTGACACACACACTCCAGGAAGAGTTTAAAAAGGCAGCCTGCTTATGTACCCCGCATCAACACATGCTCAAGACCTCACCGCAGACCTTTCATATTACATTGCATCAACACATGCTCAAGACCTCACCGCAGACCTTTCATATTACATTGCATCAACACATGCTCAAGACCTCACCGCAGACCATTCATATTACATTGCATCAACACATGCTCAAGACCTCACCGCAGACCTTTCATATTACATTGCATCAACACATGCTCAAGACAACACCGCAGACCTTTCATATTACATTGCATCAACACAAGCTCAAGACCTCACCGCAGACCTTTCATTACATTGCATCAACACATGCTCAAGACCTCACCGCAGACCTTTCATATTACATTGCATCAACACATGCTCAAGACCTCACCGCAGACCTTTCATATTACATTGCATCAACACATGCTCAAGACCTCACCGCAGCCCTTTCATATTACATTGCATCAACACATGCTCAAGACCTCACCGCAGACCTTTCATATTACATTGCATCAACACATGCTCAAGACCTCACCGCAGACCTTTCATATTACATTGCATCAACACATGCTCAAGACCTCACTGCAGCCCTTTCATATTACATTGCAAAGGACATGATGCCATTTCATATTGTTGAGAGGCCTGGCTGTCTGAGGCTGATGAAGGTTGCCGTGCCTCACTACAGTAGTTCTCCACTCCGTCCCATCTCTCTTGGGTCTCTCTTTATGTTGTGTTGTTACCATGTTGTTGTCTTGGGTCTCTTTATGTAGTGTTGTGTTGTTACCATGATGTTGTCTTGGGTCTCTGTATGTAGTGTTGTGTTGTTACCATGATGTTGTCTTGGGTCTCTTTATGTAGTGTTGTTACCATGGTGTTGTCTTGGGTCTCTGTATGTAGTGTTGTTACCAGGATGTTGTCTTGGGTCTCTTTATGTTGTTACCATGATGTTGTCTTGGGTCTCTCTGTATGTAGTGTTGTTACCATGATGTTGTCTTGGGTCTCTTTATGTAGTGTTGTTACCATGATGTTGTCTTGGGTCTCTTTATGTAGTGTTGTGTTGTTACCATGATGTTGTCTTGGGTCTCTTTATGTAGTGTTGTTACCATGATGTTGTCTTGGGTCTCTTTATGTAGTGTTGTTACCATGATGTTGTCTTGGGTCTCTTTATGTTGTGTTGTTACCATGTTGTTGTCTTGGGTCTCTTTATGTTGTTACCATGATGTTGTCTTGGGTCTCTTTATGTAGTGTTGTTACCATGATGTTGTATTGGGTCTCTTTATGTTGTTACCATGATGTTGTCTTGGGTCTCTTTATGTTGTTACCATGATGTTGTCTTGGGTCTCTTTATGTTGTTACCATGATGTTGTCTTGGGTCTCTGTATGTAGTGTTGTGTTGTTACCATGTTGTTGTATTGGGTCTCTTTATGTTGTTACCATGATGTTGTCTTGGGTCTCTCTCTGTACTGTTGTTACCATGATGTTGTCTTGGGTCTCTTTATGTTGTGTTGTTACCATGATGTTGTCTTGGGTCTCTTTATGTAGTGTTGTTACCATGATGTTGTCTTGGGTCTCTGTATGTAGTGTTGTGTTGTTACCATGATGTTGTCTTGGGTCTCTGTATGTAGTGTTGTGTTGTTACCATGATGTTGTCTTGGGTCTCTTTATGTAGTGTTGTTACCATGATGTTGTCTTGGGTCTCTGTATGTAGTGTTGTTACCATGATGTTGTATTGGGTCTCTCTTTATGTTGTTACCATGTTGTTGTCTTGGGTCTCTTTATGTAGTGTTGTTACCATGATGTTGTCTTGGGTCTCTTTATGTTGTGTTGTTACCATGATGTTGTATTGGGTCTCTCTTTATGTTGTTACCATGATGTTGTCTTGGGTCTCTTTATGTTGTTACCATGGTGTTGTCTTGGGTCTCTCTTTATGTTGTGTTGTTACCATGATGTTGTCTTGGGTCTCTTTATGTTGTTACCATGATGTTGTCTTGGGTCTCTCTTTATGTAGTGTTGTTACCATGATGTTGTCTTGGGTCTCTTTATGTTGTTATCATGATGTTGTCTTGGGTCTCTTTATGTAGTGTTGTTACCATGATGTTGTCTTGGGTCTCTTTATGTAGTGTTGTTACCATGATGTTGTCTTGGGTCTCTTTATGTAGTGTTGTGTTGTTACCATTATGTTGTCTTGGGTCTCTTTATGTTGTGTTGTTACCATGATGTTGTCTTGGGTCTCTGTATGTAGTGTAGTGTTGTTACCATGATGTTGTCTTGGGTCTCTTTATGTTGTGTTGTTACCATGATGTTGTCTTGGGTCTCTCTCTGTAGTGTTGTTACCATGATGTTGTCTTGGGTCTCTTTATGTAGTGTTGTGTTGTTACCATGTTGTTGTCTTGGGTCTCTTTATGTTGTGTTGTTACCATGGTGTTGTCTTGGGTCTCTTTATGTAGTGTTGTTACCATGATGTTGTCTTGGGTCTCTTTATGTAGTGTTGTGTTGTTACCATGTTGTTGTCTTGGGTCTCTGTATGTAGTGTAGTGTTGTTACCATGATGTTGTCTTGGGTCTCTTTATGTAGTGTTGTTACCATGATGTTGTCTTGGGTCTCTTTATGTAGTGTTGTGTTGTTACCATGTTGTTGTCTTGGGTCTCTGTATGTAGTGTAGTGTTGTTACCATGATGTTGTCTTGGGTCTCTTTATGTAGTGTTGTTACCATGGTGTTGTCTTGGGTCTCTTTATGTAGTGTTGTTACCATGATGTTGTCTTGGGTCTCTTTATGTTGTTACCATGATGTTGTCTTGGGTCTCTTTATGTAGTGTTGTGTTGTTACCATGGTGTTGTCTTGGGTCTCTTTATGTAGTGTTGTTACCATGATGTTGTCTTGGGTCTCTCTGTATGTAGTGTTGTTACCAGGATGTTGTCTTGGGTCTCTGTATGTAGTGTTGTTACCATGATGTTGTATTGGGTCTCTTTATGTTGTGTTGTTACCATGATGTTGTCTTGGGTCTCTTTATGTAGTGTTGTTACCATGATGTTGTCTTGGGTCTCTTTATGTTGTGTTGTGTTGTTACCATGATGTTGTCTTGGGTCTCTTTATGTTGTGTTGTTACCATGATGTTGTATTGGGTCTCTTTATGTTGTGTTGTTACCATGATGTTGTCTTGGGTCTCTTTATGTTGTGTTGTTACCATGATGTTGTCTTGGGTCTCTTTATGTTGTTACCATGATGTTGTCTTGGGTCTCTCTGTATGTAGTGTTGTTACCATGATGTTGTCTTGGGTCTCTCTGTATGTAGTGGTGTTACCATGATGTTGTATTGGGTCTCTCTGTATGTTGTTACCATGATGTTGTCTTGGGTCTCTTTATGTAGTGTTGTGTTGTTACCATGTTGTTGTCTTGGGTCTCTTTATGTAGTGTTGTGTTGTTACCATGATGTTGTCTTGGGTCTCTGTATGTAGTGTTGTGTTGTTACCATGATGTTGTCTTGGGTCTCTCTGTATGTAGTGTTGTTACCATGATGTTGTCTTGGGTCTCTTTATGTAGTGTTGTGTTGTTACCATGTTGTTGTATTGGGTCTCTGTATGTAGTGTTGTTACCATGGTGTTGTCTTGGGTCTCTCTGTATGTAGTGTTGTTACCATGATGTTGTCTTGGGTCTCTCTGTATGTAGTGTTGTTACCATGATGTTGTCTTGGGTCTCTGTATGTAGTGTTGTGTTGTTACCATGATGTTGTCTTGGGTCTCTTTATGTAGTGTTGTTACCATGATGTTGTCTTGGGTCTCTCTTTATGTAGTGTTGTTACCATGGTGTTGTCTTGGGTCTCTTTATGTAGTGTTGTGTTGTTACCATTATGTTGTCTTGGGTCTCTGTATGTAGTGTTGTTACCATGATGTTGTCTTGGGTCTCTTTATGTAGTGTTGTTACCATGATGTGTCTTGGGTCTCTTTATGTAGTGTTGTTACCATGATGTTGTCTTGGGTCTCTTTATGTTGTGTTGTTACCATGATGTTGTCTTGGGTCTCTTTATGTAGTGTTGTTACCATGATGTGTCTTGGGTCTCTTTATGTAGTGTTGTTACCATGATGTGTCTTGGGTCTCTTTATGTTGTGTTGTTACCATGATGTTGTCTTGGGTCTCTTTATGTTGTTACCATGATGTTGTCTTGGGTCTCTTTATGTAGTGTTGTTACCATGATGTGTCTTGGGTCTCTGTATGTAGTGTTGTGTTGTTACCATGATGTTGTCTTGGGTCTCTTTATGTAGTGATGTATGTTTTGCCTTATATAACATAAATATAAGACCGTTATTTAAAAAAAATAAGTACCCCACAGGAGGCCGTCATAGAAAATAAGAATTTGTTCTTAACTGACTTAACTAGTTAAAAGGTTAAATACACACACACCCCAATAAACATGAAACCGCTTTTCCACCCCTCCCCCTCTCTCTCATTTGAACTATTCTAGTCTGTTCTAGTCTAGTCTGTTCTAGTCTAGTCTGTTCTAGTCTAGTCTGTTCTAGTCTAGTCTGTTCAATGCTGTGGTGGGTTTGTATCTGCAGCTACTGAATAAGACCAGTCTAATCCCCAACAGCTGCCTGCCTGCGTGCGTGCGTGTTCAAGTCCTTCTGATTGAATCTCTATTAAAATGAGGACAACTAGTCCCAGGAGACCCAGCCAATAAGACGGGGAGAAAGCGAGAGGAAGGAGGAGAGGAAGAACGAGGGAAAGGTTGTAAATCGACCGAGCAGGGATCTATTAGTGGTGCGTTTGACGTATTTCAGAAAACAGATCGGGCTCCGTAACTAAATAAAGCTCTCACCACCATCTCCTTTATTTCTCTATTTCATTGGTCTTGTTAGGTTTTGATAGGACAATCCTCTCACAGACATATAGGGGTTTTGATAGGACGATCCTCTCACAGACATATAGGGGTTTTGATTGGACGATCCTCTCACAGACATATAGGGGTTTTGATAGGACGATCCTCTCACAGACATATAGGGGTTTTGATTGGACGATCCTCTCAGACATATAGGGGTTATGATTGGACGATCCTCTCAGACATATAGGGGTTTTGATAGGACGATCCTCTCAGACATATAGGGGTTTTGATTGGACGATCCTCTCAGACATATAGGGGTTTTGATTGGACGATCCTCTCTCAGACATATAGGGGTTTTGATTGGACGATCCTCTCTCAGACATATAGGGGTTTTGATTGGACGATCCCTCAGACATATAGGGGTTGATTGGACGATCCTCTCAGACATATAGGGGTTTTGATTGGACGATCCTCTCAGACATATAGGGGTTTTGATAGGACGTTCCTCTCATCGACATATAGGGGTTTTGATAGGACGATCCTCTCATAGACATATAGGGGTTTTGATAGGACGATCCTCTCATAGACATATAGGGGTTTTGATAGGACGATCCTCTCAGACATATAGGGGTTTTGATAGGACGATCCTCTCAGACATATAGGGGTTATGATTGGACGATCCTCTCAGACATATAGGGGTTATGATTGGACGATCCTCTCAGACATATAGGGGTTTTGATAGGACGATCCTCTCATAGACATATAGGGGTTTTGATTGGACGATCCTCTCATAGACATATAGGGATTTTGATAGGACGATCCTCTCATAGACATATAGGGGTTTTGATAGGACGATCCTCTCAGACATAGGGGTTTTGATAGGACGATCCTCTCATAGACATATAGGGGTTTTGATAGGACGATCCTCTCATAGACATATAGGGGTTTTGATAGGACGATCCTCTCTCAGACATATAGGGGTTTTGATAGGACGATCCTCTCTCAGACATATAGGGGTTTTGATTGGACGATCCTCTCTCAGACATATAGGGGTTTTGATTGGACGATCCTCTCTCAGACATATAGGGGTTTTGATTGGACGATCCTCTCTCAGACATATAGGGGTTTTGATTGGACGATCCCTCAGACATATAGGGGTTGATTGGACGATCCTCTCAGACATATAGGGGTTTTGATTGGACGATCCTCTCAGACATATAGGGGTTTTGATAGGACGATCCTCTCATCGACATATAGGGGTTTTGATAGGACGATCCTCTCATAGACATATAGGGGTTTTGATAGGACGATCCTCTCATAGACATATAGGGGTTTTGATAGGACGATCCTCTCAGACATATAGGGGTTTTGATAGGACGATCCTCTCAGACATATAGGGGTTATGATTGGACGATCCTCTCAGACATATAGGGGTTATGATTGGACCATCCTCTCAGACATATAGGGGTTTTGATAGGACGATCCTCTCATAGACATATAGGGGTTTTGATTGGACGATCCTCTCATAGACATATAGGGATTTTGATAGGACGATCCTCTCATAGACA